>NC_081430.1:37647614-37923590 GCF_949786415.1 Peromyscus eremicus
AATAGTTACCCTATAACGGGGCAAGAATGCCCTACTAGATACCACAGGCTAATGAATAAAAAACCCGGATCCAGGAATGGGTTACCTCTTTTGGAGTTGTTGGTCGGTCAGGACCTATAGACTCCCAAACATTACAGGCTATCGCCAATGTTATTTGTTGCTCCCTAGAAATTGACAGGAAGACCTTACTGCTGAAGACACCAAATACTTGCATATAGAACATGGAGAATCCAGCTGGTACTGGCCTGGAAGCTTCATCCTTATGGGCTAGCTTTTATAATGCTAGAGATACCATGTACACTTCTGGAGGACAAAAGTCATCATCAATCCTACCCAGCCGAATCCTGTGAACTACAACAATGTCTGGCCTGGCAAGATGTGTCTGCTTGTATGATAGTGGCATGAATATCATAGGAGTAACCAACTACTGTTTGCTTGTATTTGAATATGGCTCTACATGATGAAACCCATACCTGGAACCATTACCAGGCTAAGAACCTATGCCTAGATGGTCATAGGCCCTAGGGGAGAACCTATGACTATTAGTCTGCTAAATGGACATAGTATTAAACAGACTATTAATGACTTGTTGCTATAGTCATAAATTAATGCATCTCTCAACCCTCATCAGAGAAGCTTCTGTTTGCAGTAGATGATGATTAACACTGTAATTCGCAACAAACCAAGGTTCAGGGAATAAAGGACTTCAGAATGCTCAGCCTTAAATGGAACATCTAAAATCAAAACAAATACTCATTCTATGGCTCAGGGTTCATTGTAGAACTGGAGGTGGTGGATGACCATAAGGAATTAGTATCTTCTGAACATGACAGGGTAGTGACACTATGAACTCATAGCAGTTATGATGGTATGTACAAGATCCGTGTGAGCTTTAGTAAGACTAAAACCCAGCATGGAGAGGGAAGGTGGGCACAAAGTCCCACTCCTACCTGAGGAGTAGTAAGCCAACCACACTGCAGTGGAAGACCACACATCCAAGACTGTATAGGTAGCACAAATAGTGCTTGGTGGGCTGGGAAATGAAGATATAAAGTTGGGCAGGTAGGGTAGATATGGGAGGAGCTAGGGGTCCATATGATCAAAACACATTGTGTGAAATTCTAAAAAAAAAATAAATAAATAAAGAATAAAAAATAAAATAAATTGGTGAAAGGTGTAGTTGGAAAATTCTGTGGCATATCCCTAGGAACTGTAGGATCTTCCATGAGTCATTTGAATGTCTTCAGTCTCTACTGGTAAATATTGAGATTTGCCTGAGGCAGAAAAAACCCAGTGTTTATTCCTGGGTTTATCTGTGATTCTGTACCCCAAACAGATCTATTGATGGGGGTTTCTATCATTATGAATGAAGGGGGGTGGGGGAGTGACTTATAGATTTTATGTAGCTCTGGAGGCAAAGCTACCTCTTTTGTCCCTCTTGAGCTGCCATAGTAAACAATATCCAGCTTCTGTATTAGCTGTTTTTCCTGTTGCTATTAAGCTGGCAGAAGCAGCTTAAGGAAGGAAAGGTGTGTTTTGGTTGCCATTTTAGGAGAGGATACCTTCTGCCATGACGGGGCAGACATGAGAGCAGAAGCGTGAGGCAGATGGTTGCATTGCCTCTGCAGTCAAGAAACACTGAGGGGGCCGGGTGGTGGTGGTGCACGCCTTTAATCCCAGCACTCGGGAGGCAGAGACAGGTGGATCTCTGTGAGTTCAAGGCCAGCCTGGTCTACAGAGTGAGTTCTAGGACAGTCACCAAAGCTACACAGAGAAATCCTGTCTCGAAAATCCATCCCCTGCCCCCCCCCCAAAAAAAAAACCATTGAAGGCCAATGCTAGCACTCGTGATTTTATCCCACTTAGAACCCCAGTCCATGGAACTATGCTGCTTACATTCAGGGCGTGTCTTTTTATACCATTCAAGCTTCTCTGGAAGCATCCTCACAGGCAACCCCACATGTTCACAGTCACCCCCACATCCTCACAGGCACCCCCACATCCTAGATTTGTTTCCTAGGGGATTCCAACTCCTACCAGATTGATGATCAAGATTGGTCATCACCCCCATTACCTATTTATTAAGCAGAACTACAGACTTCCTTTTTTTTAATAGACTGAGGATATTTTTGTCTTCATCTTCCACTAGGTGATGTGTGGGGTTAATATAATTGTGTTGCAAATTTGATACTGTGTCCGGTAAGCAATAGAGCAACATCATGGTTAAGAAGCCAAAAAAGAGGAAATGGAGAGGTGTTGTTTTGGCTATCAGGCAGGAGTAAGTTCAGGGCAGCTAGTGTCCCACATGGAGACTAACAGCTCCATACTGTATACTTGAAGCTCACTGAGGGGGTAGATCTGAGTGAAAGATGGTAGATATTTTATTTAATTGTGCCACTCACTGCATAATGTGATCATATAGCAAACACTACATTATACACCTTAAATTCATTAAATATTATTTGTAAATTATACCTCATAAATTCTTAAAACTTCCCAAAAAGACTTAAAAAAAAAGAAGCTCAGGAAGGATTTGAACTCAGGAAGTCCATCTCTGAGCCCCTCTATTGCATACATCTTCATATGCATCTGCTAGGGCTGCCAAAACAAAAGGCCACAGACTGGGTGGCTTAGCCAACACAGATTCATTTTCTTACAGTCTTTGACTAAAGATCTGAGATCAAGATTGGGCCAAATCTAAGATCAAGGTTTCAGTCAGTTTGATTTCTTTGCTGGTCCCTCTCTTTCGTTTACAGATGGTAGCTTTTTCTTTCTTCTTTTTCAAAAGGAGGTGACTTTTTCCACTGTCCCCTCCCATGGTCTCTTTCTATGTAGATGACTCCTTGGTCTTTACTCTTCTTGAAAGGACACTAATCCTATGGGACAAATGCCACACATACTCTATTTACCATCTGTTTAACGCCAATCATCTCCTTAAAGGCTGGATCTTCAAATATTGTTCCACTGGGGACTAGGGTTTCGGCAGTGAGTTTGGAAGGAGCACTACGGAGCTTATGTATTTATGGAGGAGAACAAATGAGATTGCCTTGGGGGAAGAACACATCTACTGCAGTGTGGCCCACAGTTACTGCATGGAGATACTGCTGCTGTTACTATGAAATCCTTTGCCATATACATACAGAAACAACTTATATTGACTACCACAGGTGCTAGGACCTCTCGAGGACAGCTTTATAGCTCTCCTCACTGCCCAGCATAACATCTCATTCCTGGGGTCCTATAACAATTTCCATACTGTTCCCCAGGTTCTACACATGTCCCCTATAGCTATACCAGCTACACAGGCAACATCTTTTCTATCCAAAGTCAGATAGCATCACTGTGAGGCAGGCAGGCAAGGAGGCAACCTCGTACCTTGGAACTTCCCTTTGGTTTGGGGTTATGCGCATACTCTCCTTGAATGTGGCAATACATTTCCTTCACCTGCATACACTATGCACATAAATGCATGTATCTCTCCAAACAATGCACCATGCAACCTTAGAATACCCTTAGCCATCTCACTTATCTGAACAATAATATATTCCCTGCTCCTGGATACAGTCAACTTTAGACACTTTCTATTCAAGTGTATTCCTGATTATTCATATCCCAAGTATAAAGAATAGAAGGGCAAACGTCTGAATAAGCTTTACATGAAGAAAAGATATTCTGATACTTTTGCAAATCTGGGAGATTCAGATCAGGGAGGGATATTTATTTTTTTCATGTAAGGCTTATTCAGAATTGTCTGTTGTGGGACCATAACATGAACTTGTGTCTTGGTCTTCCTGGTGTGAAGAGATAAACAATATAAGCAAAAGTTTCCTAAGATTTTGAGATTCAGGTCTTTAACTTTCCCCAGAACTCCAAAGAATTATGGCTACTAAATAAAGTACCTTGATACTTTTGACTAATGAATATTATTTTTTGTGTATGGTGATCTCCAGTTATATTGTGCCTGGATGGCTTTTCTCATGCAGGGGTATCCTTATTCAGGCCCAAGGGTCATGCTAGCACACTCTAAACTTTTCTACCCACTCTCCCCAGGGTGGTATTATAAGTAATTAATAACCAATATAACAAGGACACTGACCATTTGACTGTGAATAACCAGCATAGCTGAACTAATGGGCTTTGGGTGAAAAAGCATCCCTGGCCCGTCCATCAGTCCCTCCTTAGTTAACTATTGCACAGAATTTTCTCTGTTGCTGAAGGGGAGGTGGCTGTAACTACATGCCATTCCAGGTTCTACAGTTTAGTGTTTCTGCCTAGTTCATTATCAAGTACAGTGCTGCATTATGAAGCTATGGAAGTTTGGGGGATGGGAATGAAGGAAGAGAAACCACATGAGGTGAAAGAGGGACCTTCTACTTTACTCTTACCAGTACCAACTTTCTCTTCCTTGCCTGCAGCACTCCAGCCTTTTCTGTGAAATGTTTTATGTTCTCTATCTTGTTCCCTGGGAACTAAGAGCTTGCTAAGTAGATCCATCTATTCTATGAGTGTGTATGGAACATCTTGTATGTATATCAGATACAGTGGTGGGTCCTGGAGGGTTAGCAATGAGCCAATAGACACAAATCATCTCCCTTATGCAACTCGTATCCAAGGAGATCCCAGCATTTCTGCCTAGTTTGTCATCAAGTGTAACACTGTGTTATAAAGCTATGGGAGTTTGGGGCTGGAGCAGGAAAAACTCTACGAGATGAAAGGGGAGGGGTTTCCTGCTCAGCTCATGCCAACCTCAACTTCTACCCTGAGAAGTGAGGCAATTCCCTGTGTACCTGTTGGTCTGGGTCTTGCTTATCACCTAGAAATACATATATTGTTTGCCCAATTACAAGCTTTGCTACATCCTAGAGTCTCTTACCCCATTATGCTGACCATTATAGATAAGATGCTGGATCAAGTCATATTGGACTTAAAAAAATAATCCATTTATTTAGTGTGTCTGGGGGGTGGCACACACATGCCACAGTGTTCTTATAGAGGTCAGAAGACGGTTTACAGTAGTTCAGTTCTTGCCTTCTACTATGTGAGTTTCAGGAATTGAACCCAGATTGTCAGGCTTGGAAGCAAGCTCCTTTACCTGCTCAGCCATCTTGTAGGCCCTGTCCTGTTTCCCAGACCTTTTTGGACAGTGTTCTAAGATTTCCCTCTCTCAAACCTGACTCATGATGGGAGACTTCTTCTTTTCAATTGCCATAGCCCCCTCTGCCAAGAGGAAATGAGAGAGGCAGAACCCAAGGCTCAACAGGAATTGCTCTGTGTTCTGGCTGACACAGAGTCCCGAAGCCTCCTGCTTGGCTCCTTCCACACAGCACATTCTTTTGTATCAGTAGGAACATGTGGTTCCTATATGGAACACACACACACACACACACACACACACACACACACACACACACACACACAAACACATCTATGGGCTTGCTTTTCAAATGTGGACCCAAACCAGCTGCTTCCTATGGGATTCTGTCAGACTCTTTCCCCTAGGTTTGTTATGTTCCTTCTTTTCTGCTAATTTGTTTCCTAGTTTGAGGTCCTGCATCAAGACTGAATCTGGTTGGAATGTATCTTTTAAGCTCTTTACATTCTCCATTGCACTCGCCAACCAAATGTTGCAGGTAATAAGTTTTTGCACCAGGTTTGGTGAGGCAGGACAGCAATCCCCATTGCTTCGGAGGTTGAGGCAGGAGGATTGCAATTTTGTGAAACCCTTGCTTCAAAATAAAAACTAAAAGTAGGTGGATAATACAGCCGAGTGACAGAATGCAATACCCAGGGCATGCAAGGGCTTAGGTTCAATACCTGGTACTGGAAAAAATAATTTGGGGTTTTAAATAATGGCAAAGTCAATCCCAGTTGATTAAACCTGAAAAGGAGACTCTGTTTGCTTTGAAACTAAGTGGGTTGGACAAAGGTTTAATTAGTACACAAACATAATGACCAAAACCTGGTTGAGAAAACTGGGGTCTGTGGTAAGGAAGAAAGGGAGACTGGAAATGAGGCCCAGCCAACAGCTCTGATGCACAGCTACTCCTAAACTTCCAAGTAGGCAGATGGATGAATAAACAAACAACTTTCTTTTATTTCCTGTTTTCTTCCTTTCTGGATGGGTACCATGGTTCCCTCTTGACTAGCCTATCTTATTGTTAAAAATAATGACTTTTTATGTAATTATTAATAAAACTGTCAGCTATTAATTTATCCACGAAGGCATGGACACTAAGGCAAAGGAGTTCTATATTTCACCTGTAAAGGAGAAACTTGGAGGGCCAGCCAGTGATTGGGTGGGAGGGCTGGTTTGGAGTGTCTTTTGGTAGGTGCAGCTTCATCTGTGGATCAGTTTACCTTATTTCATTATATAAAATAAATAAGATGGTGGATAGAATCATCTTCAATCCTTGGAAATGAAATATTTTAAAAGTAAGAGATAAGGTATGAATTCGTTAATGTCAATTCTACTGAGGAATCACGGACTTGAAATTTATCATAGTTCTGGCAAAAGTCAGATTTCAGAGGGATCTTTTCATCTCCTTAAGAGAATTAACTATATTCAGGCACTGTGAAAACACATATATTTTGCAATAGTAAAAGAAACAATAGTTAATAATTTTTTAGCTAATTAGAATTTTTACTTATATTACTGTAGATCTAGTTACCTTTCTTCTAAAACAAGAAATTTCTATTTTTAATAACATTATCATTCAGACTTTTAAATGGACTTAGACAGATATTGATTGATTTCAGAATAATCTCACTGCATATCACACTAACAGAAAGATCAAAGATCAACTGTGATGTCTGGGGATCCACTTTGGGTAAGGAGACAGAAACAACAATCTTTGTTACCTTCCAACTTAGAAAACATTTTGGTATAAGATCAGTCCTCAGCAGGCTAAAGAGCTACTGAATTACTTTTCTTCCTGCTTGTGTTCAAAGGTGATGTGTGGGGCTGGGGAGATGGCACAGGGGTTAAGAGCATATGCTACTCATGCAAAGAAATGTAGTCTGAGTCCCAGCACTCCCTCAAGAGGATCACTACCACTTACGGCTCTAGCTCTGGGGGATCTGCTGCCCTCTCCTGGTCTCCACAGGCAAGTACTCACCTGCAAGTACCCAACACTCCCACAGATACAAATACCCATAATTAAAAATTTAAAAATGAAACTTCAAAGCATTTTTTTAAAGATGACATGTGCGATCTGCCCACCACTAAGCAAGGCATGTAGACAGATGGACATAATTTTTCAAGGCTGATGGTAGAGTGACAGGGGACTTGAAGTTTGATACCCTGGGACTGGAACTCTCTTGTGAACACCTATCAGCCGGTCCTCTCTGGCCCTCAGTTTCTCACCTATATTGATAGTAGTACTATGAGTACCTACTTGAAAAGATTTTTTTTTTGTGAGGGTTATAGGAAATGTGGTAGGTAAGGTGTCTGATACAGAGGGTGTCACACACTAAATCCCCAATAAATGATATCCCTCAGTATTTTTGTTTCATTGCTAATATGGAGATACATTTCACTTGGACTGCAATAGACTTGGATTTGCATGTGCCAAATCAGAGCCATGTGACTGGGTGTGTTCCTGGGTGCCTCTCAGGCCGTCCTTTGGGCCGTTTGGATTTAGAAGCTTAGTTTTGAGCCTACCTTCTTCCCGAGAGAAGATGCTGGCTAACACTGCAGCAAGGGTCGCCTGGGAAAAGCTTGGTTTGCCCTGGGAGGAAGGCAGAGAAGAAAGGAGCCTTGACTGTTAACTTTCTGACACCAGATGGCCCAGTTGTCTTGAGAAATTGTGACAGGAGTTTTCTAAAGGGCTCTGGTGGTGACTTTAGCTTGCTTTATGGGCTATTTATCCCTTCAAGGTTTTCTTGGGCTCTATGGCTTGATCAGATCTCAGTTCGGGAGGTCACCAACCATGGGGCCTGTTTACTTACAAGAAAAAGATGAACTTCTCTCTCTCTCTCTCTCTCTCTCTCTCTCTCTCTCTCTCTCTCTCTCTCTCCCAATAGTTTAGACTAGAGCCTGAGTGCTTGCTTGCATGGGCTACTTGAGGAAAAGCTATTCTAACACTACCCTGGGAAGTAGTTATAGATTTGCTATTGATTGCCCACATTTTCACTTCCTTATTAGGCAGCTGGCTAGGTGAGCACTGCTCCCAATAAGATTGGTATTTAACACTGGCATCATACTTTGTGTTTTAAGAAAGCTTCAGAAAAATCAATTCCTCATTAACCTGATTGACAGAGAAGTCATACCTCCTCTGCTGTGTTCTAAATAGGACATAGATCACTACAGATGCTCAATAAATATTAAGTGTTTAATCCTCACCATTCCCCCCACCCAAATAGATCACTAGCATTCCTGTGCTTAGGGGATGAGAAGCTTCACTTCTAAACCAGTGCTGCTTTCTAGACACATCAAATGTGCCAATATGAGAAAAGCCATTCCCGCCATTGCCCCGTTCAGAGGGCTGGCCATGAGACTCCTTTGGATCTCACTATTCTTGCTGGTAATTTCTGCAAGGAAAGAATCTGGCCATGGATTTCCTTGAACTTGCTTGGAGCACAACACCTGTGGTTTAGTAGCACCTCTCCTGGAAGGAAGAAATTTGATGAAACAGCACCGTAGAAAGTAGAGGCCATCAGTCACAGTGCTGAAATTCTCTTAAGACTATTCACATGCATGCAAATGAGAATAGCCTAGACATGTCCTATCCAGTCTTCTAGATGGAATATTTGAACTTTGGGAATAGTGGCTTACATAAGCAGCCATGGTGTTCACTTTATTCCTTTGAAGTTTCCATAATGGGATCACTCAGTTTGGAGCATCAACTTGTTCAACCTCTTAGAAAATGTAACTGCAGAATAAAGAAGTACTTTGCAGGCGTCTGAGAGGCACCGCTCAATCATCCTTTCTGGCTCAGTGTTTCTTTTTCAGAAGTAGGTTAAGAGGGTGGTTGAGCTAGTGATAAGACCTAATCTGGATGGGGACAGGGGAGATCCTTTTGGATAAGATGTCTGCTTAAGGCTTAACTTCTCCAAGGGGAAAAAAGCAAAAGTCGCACTGCAGAGGCATTTTCAGGCTGCCTCTGTGGTGTGGCCTAAGCATATGATACAGAGCCAGGGCTGATTGCTATGGAAAGAACACTGATAAGTGTCTGGCCACCGAGGTCAGACCACAGAGTGGAGAGCAGCATGCAGCTTTGAAGCAACTGGCTTAGAATTCACCAGTGAATGGAGATACTTCTTACATTCTGGTTTAAGGCAGTTTAGATTGTATGTTACCATGCGTTTTATCTTGGGTCTAATCACATGTTTGAAAAGATCTAGAGAAGAGATTGCAAGTTCTTTACTCTAGGAACTTAAGACCTGCTCTAGATTTTGGTAATGACACTATTTCACACTTCAGAGATGTCTTCCAGGAGAGACTTTTGGAATAATAATGAAACTGTAGAAAGTCTGTGCATGCTTAAAATTGTCTTTTCTTGAGCAGAGAGAAGAAGAAAGGAGTAGTTGGGGACAGCAAGGATAGTCAGGGGTGCTGAGCATGACTCAGGGCCATGACTCAGGCCCTAGGTGCCTCTCTAAGTCCCCAGCACATACGCCTTTGATATTCACTCATCCCCCTGCAATCCTTTCTGATGGTCATTTTTCTACGCTGTGTCTTATGAGACAGCCATATGTATGTAGATACATTTGGAGACTGGACTTCCCCTCCAAGAAGTTTATGTCTAGTCTCTAGCACACATATTAGATTGGTATTCACTTAGCTCATAGTAGTAGATTGGAATGACCATGAACCTTGCATGCTACCCAATGATAAAGTCTCCTGTAGCTCAGTGGCTGATTCTCTAGCCCTCATTAAGTAGTCAAAATGTCATTTTCGCTTTGCCACTGTCTACCTTAAATGTCCTCACTCCTCTCTCCTTTTACTTAAACACATTGTATTTACAAAACCTTCCTCTCCATTTCCTTTGTGAAGCATAGGTCCCCGGCTTATATTAACCGTATCCTATGCTAGCCCATCATATTGGCTCCTCCTGTGTTTGATACCTCTTCTGCTATCATTTTATATTACCTAATTATAAGATGGAGTAAGTAACGCAAACTTCACAGGTATATAGAAAGGTTGGCTTCCATGAAAGCGATTATAAACTGTTTGGAATGCCTTCTGAAGTTCTGAGCTTTCCACGAGTAAGTAATCTCCCCTGACATGATCATAAAGTTTCTAGATACCAGAATCTCTTTTTTCACTTGCCTCCACCAGAGTCCAGTACTATGTCACCATAGAATGACACTGAAAGACTGTTGATTGGTTGGTGGCATTCTACGTTTAAATTCCTACCATCTTCTTCATCATTACCAAGATAGCCCTATGCTGCTTTCTTGACTTGTAGATAGTCAGGGAGCCCAGTGGATTGTGAATAAATTCTTCCTTAGAGTTTAGGTGGTGACTGATTGATTATCTCTTTGATGGAAAGCATGTCTCATCTCTATTGTTACACATACAGTTTCATCTTTCAGGAGTCTGCTTTGGAGAGGTCTAGGACAGTTTCAAGATGTTCCACAGCGGGGAAGCTCTTTTTACACTGGAGGATACCCAGTGGCACCAAGGTTCCGTCAAAGTATCTTGATACATGTGCCAGCTTGAAATGGATTGCTCACAGAGGACCCTACGATGCTCATCACCCAGGTGAAGCCCCAATAGCCCAGGGTGGGATCCCTCTGTGTACCATCCTCTATATTATCAGTCATTAGCTGTGAGAAGAGAAGGGAAAATTCCATGGAGAAAATGTCTGTACTCTCTGAATTTGTGTATCCTTTCTTTTTACATCCAGTTATTGAGTGGTCACCTATATATAGCATAGCCACGCACCCCCTTTAGGGCTCACCTTATCAGCTGAAATGCAAAAAATAAAGGTATGATGGCGTAGTAGTTGTTCGATAGTTTCTTCCTCATTAGTTCTTCCTGTCTATACAGGCTTCTCTGGAACCACAGGTTTTTGTTGTTGTTGTTGTTCAGATTGAAGACAATTACATTGGAAGACAAATTCCTATTGTTCCTGCTCTCCCTGCTTTAAGTCATCTCTGATTTTACAGCTTATCTGAGATGGTTCTAGGTGGCATCTCATAGGAGAGCCACCACCAAGTTCCTATCTGCTGGAAATATAGAGGCCATTCTCAACTCGTAATAATGATACTTTTCATTTCCTTCTTTTTGTTTTTATTCTTTTTCAGCAGTATGCAAAACTTTTTGTTGTTGTTGTTATCGAGCTTTTGGGGTGATTCCACATGAGGAAGATTGGAGATGATGTCATGAACTGGGAAAATGTGAGACATTATGAAAAGGAACATTTGGTTCCTATAAAAATAAAAAAAATGGCTTGCTAGGACTCCAAGTGTTCCTTTCTTTCCTGCAAGAGCCTTATTGTTTTCTTGCTAGTGTGGCCTTGCTTCAGGACATTTTCTCGGCCACCCCACCTGATGGAAAGCATCAACTGAGACATCATGAAATAATTTGGGTCTGTGGGCACATGGTCCCTGAAAAAGGAGCAGAGGTTGCCATTTGCTTATAGCACTTGAAACTCCTGGGGCTGCCCTGCCATTACAACCACTATTATTGTCATTACTGTGTTTCTCACCAATATCCTTGAGTATCTTGTGGTAGGTAGAGAGCACAAGAAATTACATTTCAGATGAGGTCATGCCTTTTCCTCTTCTCCCTTGAAAAGGTTTCTTGAACATGGAGTGGAGTTTTTCAAAGGAAATTCACTAAGGCCCCGATCTGGACCATGACCTTATGTAGTAGAATGGCGTTTGGCACAATGCAGGCCTGTCTTGGGCTCTGTCCTTTGGGGTTAGTGACTACACATGCTACAAGGTCTTCATTACAATGCTTAGTTGCACTGCATAGATGGGATGACATTATACAGTGTGACCCTAAGTTAATCGAGAGTGATCCTGAAAAAAAAAACAAAACCAAAAACAAACATAATAGAAGTTGTACATCTAAATGAGGGTTGTGCCCCTCAAAAGTTGGAGCAGCAAAGTAAAGGCAATGCATTTAATTCTTTGATGCTTGCCTGAGCTAAGCATTATTGCAATTTCTGGTCTGAAGTTACCTTCGGGGTGTGTGGCACAACAGAAACAAATTTATAAAATATTTATTGCATTTTTTTTTCTGACCAGAAATTTTATGTAAAGCTCATGTAGAACATTTTGAAGGTACAGGAAAACATACACACAAAAAATTATCTATAGTCTTAGCCCTAAGATGACCTCCGTCAAATTGATGAATATCTTTCTGGCAATTTGTGTGCCTCTGCAAATATGATAGAGTTCTACAAGCACTGACATGTGTGTGTCTACTCATTGAATTGGGGCATCAAATTTTATACTGTTATTTAGGCTGCTTAAAGTGTATTGTGCAGTCTCAGTTGGTAAAGAAAGTACTTGCCACACACTTTTTTTTTTTTTTGGTTTTTTTGAGACAGAGTTTCTCTGTGTAGCCTTGGCTGTCCTGGAACTCGTTCTATAGACCAGGTTGGCCTCGACTCGCAGAGATCCGTCTGCCTCTGTCTCCTGAGTGCTGGGATTAAAGGCATGAGCCACCACCACCATAGTGCCATGCACTATTGAGGACCTGAGTTTGAACTCCAGCACTCAGATGAAAAACCTGTGAGTGATGATGCTCACCTATAATCTTAATGGTAGGAAGGATGAGACAAGTGATTCCCTGGGAATTGCTGGTCAGCCAATCTAATCAAATTGTCAATCTCCAGGTTAGGTGAGAGACTATCTCCAAAGAGAAGAGTGATTGAGAAAGACACCCAACATTGACTTTTGGCCTGCACACACACACACACACACACACTTGCAGATACATACACATATAAATGTGTAATTGAAAGTTTTTAATTTTTAAAAATTATATTTATTTATTTTTTTGGCATTTGTGTAGAAGGCAGAAGACAACTTGTCTCCTCCCACCATGTGAATCTTGGGGATCAAACTCAGGTCATCAGTCTTGACAGCAAGTGCCTTTGACCACTGAGCCATCTTGTGGGCCCAACAGCACTTTACTTTAAACATTCTGACTCATACAGATTTTTTTTTTATATAGAAGGATAAAATTTATTTATGAAATTAGCTAGAATCATAAAGAGCCAAGTCTGAGCATTTTCGTTGTCAGCTGGCTAATGGGTTTTATGAAAAGCAAGCAAATTTATGGGTTGAAAAATGATAAATTTGCTTTTCTTGGGTGGATCAATCTGACTTAGTGATACATCCAAGAGCAGAGACCCATGGGTATTTTAACCCCCATGGTAAATCAATGGCTTAAGAACATGGATTTCACAGGTGAAAAATCTGAAGGAAAATTTATTTCTTCAGATATAAAACTTTTGTATTTAAAGGAACATATAACCACACTATAAAGCAGTTATTATTAGTTTTTGTCTATGGGTGTTTCACATGCATGTATATCTGTATATCATGTTTGTGCCTAGTGTTCCAGGAGGCCAGAAGAGGGCATAGACTCCCAGGAACTGGAGTTACAGATTGTTGTGAGCTGTCATGTTGGTGCTGGGAGTTGAACCTAGGTCCTATGGCCAAACTCTTAACTGCTGACTCATCTCTCCAGCTTCAAGGCAGGATGTATGTGCGTGTATGCATGTGTGTGTGTGTGTGTGTGTGTGTGTGTGTGTGTGTGTGTGTATGCATGTAACACACACACACACACACACACACACACACACACACACACCTTAGTTTTGGGGCTTATGTGTTTTAAGTGGCATGGTGGTCAGATAGCATCCTGCATTTTTTGAAAGCCATCTTTTTGCTGGATCCTGAACCTCTTTTAATCTGGCCAGGGCAGTACTCTGTTAAGACTGCTCCTTAGTTATTGAATGTTCAAGTGGGGTTAGCTCTCATCCACTTTATGTAAATGTCTGGCATTACTTGCCAGAGGCAGTCAGAATGATGGGACGAGTGTGTGTGTGCTGTGGTTTCAAAAGCAGTCTTGGTTAAGTACATTGCCGTCATGAAAAGTAAGTCTTAAATACATTAAATAAAAAGCACTAGTAATTAAACACAAGAAGACAGAATCCACCAGGAAAGACCCAAGACTTTACTTTCTCATCATCAGGGTCTGTTACACTGATGATATCTCTTTGCCATTCTCCAAGTTATGGATATCATAGAGAGAGCCTTATTAATTCATACACTGGCAGCTCCTCTGATATCCTAGATAGGAATTTAACAACAGATATTAATAATTCAGTCCTTAATCTTGCCAATCCATTTTGCCTTAGAATTGATATGGATACAGAGGTAGATGTGCACTCAGATATAGAATCAGCTGTTGACATGAATGCAGATGTAGATTAAGCATAGGTGAAGATAGAAATGTAGATTTAGAGGTAGTTATGGATATAGAGGTAGATACGGATATTGACACAAATGAGTGGGCAAGTACAGATTAGGGGTGGCTGTGAAGGTGGATATGGATACAGATGCAGATGTAAGTACAGATGTGAATGTAGACATTTGTGTCAAAAAGAAATCAGGAGCTGGGCTGGCCCTGGGATTCCTCTTGTTCAAAAAGATAAATTACTCTCTCATAATTTATCTATTAGGTTTTCTATAGAGTCTCTCAAACTGCTCTCTAGTTCTCGGAGGGTTGTTTTTTTTTTTTTTTTTTTTTTTTTTTTTACAGAGCTCACACTTTAAGGGAATCCAAATTTAACCAGTGTTTATAATACTATTATTATGTAGCAGAGAGGGCAAAAGGTTACTTTATGAATAGTCTCTCATTTTATTCGCACACGATTTCAGCTGTGCAAATAGTGGGACTAAGTTTTGTAGGGGATCAGTAGCTGTACAAATACCATATAATTGATTAAAGAGGAGCTATGATTTAAATCTTTATACAGGAACTTGGTGGCCAACATGTCTACCATATTGCTTTGCTTCCCATGCATTTCTCAAATCCCTCATCTACCCCTTTGATACATCTGTGCATGTGTTTAGTTACTTATTATGGCTTCCTTCCATTAAAATGCAAGATCTCTGAAGGAAGAGGTTTTGTAACGTTGTGTTTTTAGCAACTTGAACCATGCCTTATGTGTAATAGTTTCTCAATAATAGTGTTGTATCAGTTGGTGGAGAGACCATCCCCTAAAAATACTGCCTCAGAGAGTCTAGGGGTGTAATTCTGGACAAAGGACTCAATCTCTCTCTCTCTGTCTCTCTGTCTCTCTGTCTCTCTCTGTCTCTCTGTCTCTCTGTCTCTCTCTCTCTCTCTCTCTCTCTCTCTCTCTCTCTCACACACACACACACACACACACACATACACACATTCACAAACTGAGAGAGAGCGAGAGACTCCGTGTGTGGTGTGTGTGTATGTGTGTAGGTACTTGGAAGAGAACTTGAGTTCATATAAAATGCAACCTAAGTGTTAACTGTTCTTATTACATCTTGAATAAATAAAACATTTGGGTGCTAAGGTAGGGAAAGAGCAACCAACAAAAGCTTCATTGTCTCACTCTTCATGGAACCTTCAGCTTAGGGATAGTCAGGATACAGCAGTAGAACGCCCTCTAGAAGAGGCAGTCCCAGACTCTAGAACAGGAGGAGAGGGTTGTGAGCTGCTGAGATCTAGTGCTGAAACCCGAAGGATGAATGATCACGATCCAGGTAGAGAAAAGCAGGGAGGAGAAAAGGCCAGGATGAAAGAAAAACCACAGGCCGAGGCTCAAACAGGATAACAGTGTGGTGTGCATATCCATTGGAATGCTTTCAGCTATAAGTAATATGACTCAAAGGCATTCTTAATAATGAGGAAACACATGACATTATTTCGAAGAACAACAGGTATAGATATGTAGACATTCTAGTGATAGCTAATGTTTAAACACATCTCCAAATGTTATCTCCTATTTTACTCTGCCAACCCTGCATCATCTTTTAGGTTGGTTTCTTTTAAAGGTCCCAAGATGGATGCAAGATGGAGGTGTCATACTAAGATAGCCACATATCATGTACCTGTCTTGGAGAGGGAAGGAAATGCATCCCATAATCCCAGGTTTTCTGCTTTAGTTTTCATGCGTGGGATGACATCATGTGCTCTTTCCTCAGCTAACCGACCACTGACAGGAAGAGTGCAATAGTTATACTGGTTTTGTCTGATTAAAATTCATCCTCTGGAATCGAGGCCAGCCTCCTGTAAAGCTTGGATGCCTGACTAGACTAAAACAGCTTCCTTTAGGAAAGACCTTGTGGTCCTGGCTAGACATGGGACTCGGCAGTGCCGCACCAGTCCAATAGCACACAGGTAATCCCCATGCAGCCAGAGGTATGCCCAACTGGAGGTCGTACCCCCAACAGGGAGTAAGAACCCTGTGATAACCCACAGATTGCTATGATCCAGAGAAAGAATAAAAATCTCCATAGCTGCCCTTTGGACCATACAGTTTTTTGAGATGATGTTTTATTGCATTTAAGTAGCTATACAGGTGTTTTCTAAATCTATAGCTACATCACCTGTAACTCGTCTATATATATACATATAATTTACCTCTTATTTTCTAACTAGTTTCTCTTGTTAACTTGATGACAGGGTGGTGGAGGGTAAGAGTATGTGTGGACATTGTGGGTTAGGGTAAGATGGAGAGCAGAGAGAACAATGTTAAAAAGCCACATGGATCTTGCATTTTTTGTGTAAGTGTGGCCATGAACAGGGGCCTCAGCCTCATACAGCAGCCTGCTATTGCAATCTTAAATGTCTATCCTTACTTTCTAGTAATAAAGAGTTATTGATGCTTCATGCCCCCATCTTTTCTCTTGTTATTTGTAGACATACCTATATCTGTAGTCTACTCATTCTTATTTAATTCTCTGAATCCACAGCTCAGACTTGAAAACCCAGGCTAGCTCATTCCATCACAAATGCCAGCAGATATGACTCCCAGTCCTCACATGGTAAGGGGTGGAGGAGATTATGGGCTCTGACTTGAACTGATATCTGTAGAAGCCATGCTACCACCTTCTAAACCTACTGATGTCAGCTTAGAGTACTGCTGTCCACCTGGACTCTGCACCTCCCTGTATTACGTGATCTGTACCCTGTATTCCTAACGTGCAGCTTTGTTTTCTTCTTTGGCTAGGTCACTAGAACTCCAAGATTGGCTCTTTGCTCTGTTCAGCTGCACCTTCCTCCTGCCCCAAGTCCTGGTCGCACAGGTTCAGCAGTTTGCATGTCTCTCCATGCTCATTTAATCTCTCCTTCTGAAGGCAGGAGGACAATGAAGACATGGCTAAATTTTTAGTCTGTCTCTTCTTTACCAACTCTTGTGTTCCCGACTCTCCCCTTTACACAGCACCCTGAAGAGTTCCGTCTGAGCCATGCTTGACCTTAGGATGCAGAGGTATGACTGACCCACACTATAGGTTTCTGAATTTCATTCCACCCTCTGCCCTTCCGTCTAGTTACTGAGTGGTGAGTTGTGTACATTTCTGAGGTGGTGAGCCAGGCTCCATCACTCATGCAGGCTCCGTGATCTGGGTCTGCCACCTCACTTCTCCACTGTTGGAGATCAAGTGCACCCCTCCCCCACTTTCCTCTTGTTGAGGACATCCAGGACACAGTGCTGCTATGACATGACACTGTTACTTGCAAAGCCAGAGGGGGGAAAAAGAGCTCCTTTGTCACAGGCTAGCATTGCGCCTTGTTTACAGTGTATTATTTTTAATCTCACTTTCAATTTGCTTATTTTTCCTTTTTCCCTCCATATCTTAGATTTAAATATTTGATGTCAATTCAGTTGTTTTTATGGCAATTCTCTTTCCCTTCCAGAAAGAGAAAGTGAAAATGATACAAAACCCAGTGGGGCAGCTGTCTTCCACTTTTAATTAGTCCCCTTTTTCTCTGGGCGTGATTGCAACAGTACTAACTCCAGGCCAGCCCCTCACTATCATCGCCCTGCTCCCCCAGAGATCTCCCATTGCTCCTGGCTCATGAGCTGCATCCAGGGTGAGGTTTCCTGGAGGATCCCAGCCCCCTCCTCTCTGAATCTGGGTGGACAAAGGCTGGTTCTGCCACATATACTTTATTTTATTTCCTGTCTGCTGATTCATTGTTCTCGGCTCCATAGGCGGAATGGCTTTGCTTAAATGAGGACCATGCTGAATATTTTTATTCAGGACCTGGGTCTTGGTGAAAGAGGCTGAATTGGAGGCCAGTGTCTGTGTGGTCTAGCTTCGCCCAAGATGAGCTCATTGGGCCCCCATGGGCCTCTCACTCTTCACCCACAGAGGGAAGATCCTCTCTCATGGGCCAGTGGAGGCTGAGAACAGGAGAGCGCTCCCTGGTGGAAGGGGAGAGAATGGATTTTAGTGAGATGACTCAATGGTCCCCATTAGAGCAGGCACCTTTTTTATCACTGTCGTTCTGCTGTGCCACCTGCCCTCTGAAGCCTACCTGGGAACAGCAGGAGACATCCCAGGATGTGAGCCTTCTGAAATCCTTGCTTGCTCTGAGAGCGAGTCTCTCCCTTGCACCCTTGGCCTGAGCTAGAGAAGACCCTACTGCAGCCACGTGATGGGCTGAAAGTTGGAGCACTTTCCCTTGGGTCACACGCTGGAGAAAGAGATACACATTTTCACTCGGGGAGGGTCATTTCCTTTTCAGATTTTCTACAACCCGCCTGACTTTGTTCCAGCCCAACTGTAACTTGCAAAATGGAACGCCAGGAAGGCACTGAGGTTTCTTTTATGGAAAACATAATGGAAGTGGAAAGCTTGACCCGAGTGAGTAAGCATGTGCATGTGCTGCCTTGAAGTGTCTGCTTAGCAGCTGAGCATGGGTAAGAAGACAGCATCCCTGACTCCTTATCCAGGCCTCTTCCCGCTGCATCTCATTGGCAACGATGCTTGGAATCCCGAAAGTGGTCCCTCTTCTTCCTCATCCTATACTCCTGGCCTTTCCCTCCTTCACTTCTGATGGTCACCCACACTCTGTGTCCCATACCCTGTCAAGCCCTGAGTTGTGAAGGCAGGGGGGCTGGGGAGGTGGACCCCAGGTGTTTGTGTGAGGGGAAAGGTAAGAGCTGTGGGGTGTGGGTGGGAGGCGGCCAAGGAGCACATGCTTTGTATTAATCTTTATTTCAATGAAGTTGTTTGAGCTCATGCTTTATCGAGGTGTTTTAAAATAATGTGTTTCTAACGGTGCCCCCGGGGGTAGCACTTGCACTTTTGAGATCCTATTGCTGGAGTAGCTCACGAGACCAGCCACAATAATAGAAAATGAGGCACCCCCTGGTGCACCATCTGAATTTATAATAGCAATTTCTACGATGCCCCGAGGCCAGCTCTGTTTGTATTTGAGAACATGCGAGGCAGCTTACCAGGGAGGGGGCGGGGGAGGCTCCTCTCTTCCTGCCCAGTTTTGATCTGACTCCTGTTTAACCTGGTCAAAGGTCCTTCACTGGCCTCTTGCTTTTGGAGCGTTTTTTTTTTTTTTTTTTTTTTTTTTTCCTCCAAGCAAAGCCCTCCTCCTCTCCCACTTTGACTTTGGCACAGGCAGGGACATCAATGGTGGGGCCATGGATTTCTCCTGTCCGTCAACCACTCCTTCCCTCCCCCTGCCGTCACTCAGCACCCTGCGTGCGAAGCAGAAAGCCCCTTGGAGGCCTCCTGTGCCGTCACTGTCAAAGCGGTGAAATATGAAACGACAACATAATGAAATGGACTTGGTCTCATTAAGATTCCAAATGGCTGTCTGGATTTTTTTTTTTTTTCATTCTTTCCAGTTCAGCCAGAGACCCGCACCACTTGCACAAGGGTAGAAGTGGGTCAGTACGACTGCGGCTGCAGTTGGGGTCTGGCAGGAGAAGCAGAGATTGGGGGCCAGCACAGTGAGGCTGGGACAGCAGGCTGAGGGACATACCAGCTGACTGATAAAGAGCTGAGTCATCCATCAGAATTTCTGGAGACAAGGATGCAAGGTTTGTAGGGTGCTTTGGGAAACTCACCCTCCCCAAAAGCCTTCCTGGACTCAGAAAGGGATAGAGTGGGACAGCAACGAAGCAGACTAGAACTCCCCACTTCTTTGTTAACCGCTTAGAGAGTTCAAAGCAACAGTTGTGAGAACATTTGCTATGAAAAGCCAGCAACAGCATCCCTCCCCTTCATTCAATAAGAACGGAATCTGCATGTGAGATGCATCCTCTATGAGACTGTCTATGAAGCCCACAAGGAGCATTAGTACTATTCATTCATTCATTCATTCATTCATTCACTCATTCATTCACCAGGCACCACTGGTCCACTGCTATGCACCAAACACTGTGAGAAGCATCGGGAATCCAGAGAAGATGACATTGTCACTGCCCTCAAAGGCCACCTTGCCCTTTGTATGCACGACCCATGCCCCAAACCTCATCTTGCTTTCATTTTTTTGCCTTGTAGACAGAATGTTCCATAGGCCAACTGAGCTATGAATCACTCTCCTTCATGGAGTCTTAAGCCACAGAATACCTTCTGGGTACAAAATTGAACCCAGTGGTTTTCCATTTTGTTTGTGTATTTGAACTACCTGGGCCATTTCCAGAAGATGTCTTTACATCTTCCTCGGGATCTGTGGGAAGCTCATTGAGATGTACATTTTGTAGCTGGAGACAATGAAACAAAGAGTTGCTAGGATGATTTAAAAACAAGCACAAGACAAGACCAAACAAGGGCTTTAAGATGAGGTCACTATCAGCCCAGGACAGCCTTGAACCTTTATAATTGGGCTAAGGATACAAATTATTGCACCTTAAAGACTTCCCCCATGAGATTTTTCTTATGTGGGTTGCCCAGTTCGAAGCTGACAGACACTGGTTTTCTGTGGGGAGGTGACTCCAAAAAGCCACAGAGGAAGTAACCATGATCACTGCAAGATTTTTGGTCTCTGTCTGGGCACTCAAGCCTCATGCTATCCCTGTGGTATCAGTTCTCCTCTGAAGCCCACTCTCTGCCCAGGTGTGCCTCCCTCATGACTTTCCGCTCATGCCTTCTTCCACATTTTCTCATCAGAGGATCCAACTGCTTCATATGCCCGCCCTGGGAACCAAGGATTCTGAAAACTACCCCCCTTCCCTTCTCCTAGTGGCCCTCTGCTGCCCCCACCTGCCTCAAGTCCACACTAACTGTAGTGGCCCTCAAGTCCTGCCCCAAAGGTCTCAGGAAGAAATCACACTGTTTTTGTCACAAGTCTATGATTGTCCCAATATTGCCCCTCTGTCTTCTGGTTTAGTTATCTTAGTCTTTGGCTAAACAGAGTTTCTACTTTATAGATGGGGAAACTAAGGCTCAAGACAGGTAGGTCCTAGAGCATATGGAAAATGGATGTTTTATGTTTCCTATTTTCTCCATCCCTTTGAGTGCACCAAGAAGAGCTTCTGTAGTGTAATACTGAGGTGTGATCTGGGAGAAGTGACACTGGCCATTCCAGGGGACTCTGTGGTCACTCAGGAGATGGGACCACTGCACTTAAGGGAGTGTGCGGTTACTTTCTTATTCTTCTCATTCCTACAGTCTCCATCTTGTCATGGATGTGGACAGCAGGAAGACGCACTCCTTTTTACAGCTCAAATCCGGACACAGACAGATGAAAAGCTAAACATTGACTCCAGTGGGCTGAGCAAGGTGGGAAAATCATAATTCACCTGTCCAAATTCAACCAAGCAAACTGAAAAGGGACTGAACAAGATGGAGTGCAGGTTCATGGAGACAATATACAGACTTAGAAAGTCAGGAAGCTGGGAAGTAGGCCCAGGGCTAGCTCACCCCAGAGGATCCTGGCAATGAGGCAGGTTACTCTTGAGGCTTGTCTGCTTCCACTTACTTTTCATGGTCAAACCTAATGCCAAGAGTTAAAGAAGGGAAGGATGCAGTTGCTGGGAACTGACACTTGCTGGTGGAAGAATTCTGAAGGAGGCATTTCTTTGGCACCAAGCTTAATAAATAATACATTCTTTTAAACACACATAATTGCTTCTGCAGGAACTGGGGAATGCTCTGTTCCTAATAGGAGTGTGTGTTGACCTTTGGGTCGTGACACCAAGGAATGGCCCTGAGTCTAAACAGCTGTATACACATACAGTGTTCACCTCCACACTCCACACCTTCGATAATGCTTTGAAGGATTTAAATGTTTTGAGGCCCTAAAACACAACAGAGAGTGTACAGGGCTTGTAAAAATCAGAGTGATACTACAATTATGGAAAGGTTAGAAGTCAAATTTGGATAAGTTTTTATGGTAGCAAATAGTAAGAGAGCAACACCAGGTCAAAAGTGGAGTCCAGAGTCTAAGCATCTTCTGGACAGACTCCAGCAGTGGGGCAAAGGAATAACTAAGATTTCTCCAATTTGAAAAAAAAAAAAGCGTTATTGTTTCTGCTGTGTAGGTGGTGGACTATTCAGCCAGTGACACGAGAGGCTTAGGTAACTATTTCTTATCCCTCCTTCAGTTGGTAAACTGAATCTGTAAAGGCAATTTACAAGTTGCTTGTGATTTAAGATTTCAGCTAAAAAGATGACAGTGGAAAACTATTATGACTTCCATTTTGCATTGTTAAATTTTTTTCAATCATTCATCAAGTCAAAACTGTATGATAACATTCTGGGATGAGTGAGAAACTGTACAGTGTGATGCTATACATCCAAAGCATCAAAAAGAGAAGCTTGCTCTCAAGGAGCTTACATCTGGATAGGAGCATGGAAATAGAAAGATGTAAGATAAAGACAGGGTAAGACATGATTGGTCACCGTGGAGTGAAGTTAAAGATGACATCAGGGGGAGGTGGCTTTTGGTCTGGGCTTTGAGGCATGAGTATGATTTTAGTTGGGTGAGGAGATGGAGGAGATGAAAAGTCAAGAGGGAGTTTAGGGATGAGGGGGCAGTGTAAGTTAAAGCATAGAGGTGTGAAAGTGTGTAGTAACTCAGAAAAGGTGATTAATGCAACGTGGCTGTCATTGAGGAGGTTGTTGAAGAAATGTGGCCTGAAATACTTAGTATCTCCAAGGAGAAGAATCCAAATAATTATATAACTCTCCCACTTATGTTGGCTGATAGGCAAAGGACCTAGAGGGGGCCAGGTTTAGAAATAATCCATTATCTTAAGCACATGTAATTGTTTCCACACATTTCCCTTTCCTTTTTTTTTTATGTAGAGCTACAGAACCCTATATAGTTTATGACAGGGTGTATTTGTAGGCTCACATTCTATTTTCTTTTATTTTTGAGATTATAATTTAATTACATCATTTCCTCCTTGTTTTTCTCCCTCTAGTTCCTGCTCAGGGATTTCTAGACCCTGTTTCTGAAGCTCATGGCACTTACAATAGGAACTTACCTTCCACCTCCAGGGAGCAAGCAAGGGAAAAAGCAGCAGGCTGTATGTTTTGGAAATCTCTTGGACAGCCCTGACCAACAACTGAAAAGAAGGCTTCTTGTATCTGATATTGGGGGTTTTTGTTAGGTGGTCTTGGATCTTTGTTAGGTTTGGTCCTTGAAGGAAGCATTATCAGTCCAAGTATATATATATATATATATATATATATATATATATATATATATATACACACACACACACAAGTATATATATACATATATACACTTTAAGTATATATACATATATATAAATATATAATATAAGTATATAAATAAATATAATTATGTGTATTATAGGTTTATTTTAGATGAGTTGTTAGAAGTATGATTCCATATGACTTTTCAGACACCATTGTTGTTATTTTGCCCTCCTTCCTCTTTGTCTGTGTTTGCCTCCTCCCCTCCCTAAAGAGCCCGTCTTCTACCACTTCCCTGATCACTTGTAGCCTGCCATTCCCATCTCCATTGCTTCCCAACACCGCTTACCCAGGCAATGATCCATTTTTACTTTCCTGGTTTCTGCAGTTACTCCAGGATATGGAGTAAACACCTTCAGTCATTCCTAAGCGTCCACATCTCACTACCTGATTGCCAGTGTGTATACATCCTCAGTGTCCCATGCAGAAGGCCGAGGGACAAAGAAACAAATATCATTGAGCTTGGTAAGAGGCGACAGATGCATTCTGCAAGTTAACTAGAATAATTTCAGACCCTGGACCTCCCACTAGAGTGAAAAATGATGTTTATTGGAGGGAAGCTTAGAATTAGTCCTCCAAAATGATTAAAGTAAATTCTTTCCCAGATCTGCTGTGGCTGCCCTTCTTCCCATTTCTGTCGCTTCTTATTATTTTAATGAGTTCTGTTCTCCAAAATGGATAAAGTCACCATTCAGATAAGATCAATTTTGTCTGGTGTGACCAACTTGATCGGATCACAGTTTAGACTGCAGCTTTTGAATTCACTTGGATAGTTAACTTCTGGTGGGGGAGGGGTGGAAGGGAAATAAAAATGCCGAGGTGGCGCAAAAGTAGCTGCAAGGATCAGTCAGCTGTCTCCGGGCCTATTCTCTCCAGCCTTACTGCTTTTTTATTGAGTATCAGGGTTTGAATTGCAGCAGCCATGGGGTTTCACTAGGGGTCATCGGTGTGCAGTCCGGGTGACACAGTGTGAAGGATGTCGGGTCTTCCCCACCTGCTGAGACGCCTGGGAGCTCTCCACGGTGCTGAAGAAACAGGCGACGCAGACAAGGTGGCTGTCAAGAGCTCTCCGTGGTGCTGAAGGCAATATACCGCTCCAGGAAATTTGAGGGGAAATTGTCTCCTGGTTCTAAAAAAATTTTTATTTTGCCCCATGAGTGCGCCGAGATGAAATTAGAGCACCAGAATGTTTAGGCCTACAGTATGGATGTCCAACCTAAAAATCGATGACTATTTCACACTTTTATTATAAGATGCCAACTGACTCTTTTAGAGTATTTTATTATTATTATTATTATTATTATTATTATTATTGTTATTGTTATTATTGTTGTTGTTGTTTCTCGTGGTAAATGAATGAAAGCAATTAGATTAGTTTAGTGATTAGATTAGTTTCAGTGGGTGTATTATTATTTATTGGAAGCACAAACAAAAACAGTTACAATTCATTCATCCTACAAACATTGTTAATATGCTAGGCTGTGTACTAGTGTTGGACACACTTAAAGCTCACAAGGATCAGATGAACTGTGAACTCAGTACAGATGCTGTGTTTCTTGAAAAATATTGAAATCTTGTTATTGAGAGCACTGAATTTCAGACAGTGGTTCTAGCCCAGAAGATATCAGAGAAAATGTCTTGAGAGTGTAGAGGCTCCTTTTCTAACTTCTATAAACTGGGCGTGGTTATAGTACTGAAACTTATTGGGAGCCTTGATGAGGCTCTAAAGGGATCAGCATTTTCTACAACTCTGCATGTACTGCAGCTCCACCTCTGCCTGTTTTCTGAAACCTCTTCAAGCTCAGGCCCGAAATCAGCTTCCTGCTGGGATCTGCCTCATCCAATTTGCACAGGGGTCTCTGTACTGATTGCCCTGAGGAGTGGTCTGGGAGAATGCCTGATGTTGATATGTGCATGAATGTTCATGAAGGGTTGCAGCTGGGGATGAATATGGTAATACTTATACCACAGTTACTAGACTCTGTGATTTATTCTGAGTGCTTTACATAAGTTAAATTATTTAATTATCGCAGCATTTGGAGAGAGAAACTGTTATTATAACTAGTAAAAAAACTTTCTAAAATTACACTTAATCAATTTATTTATTCATTGTGTGTGTGTGTGTGTGTGGGGGGTTCATGGGTACGTGTGTGTTGAGGTCAGACAACTTTCAGGAGACAGTTCTCACTACCATGTGGGTCCTGGCAATCACACTCAGGTCATCAGATTTGATGGTAAGCACCTCTACTCACTACATTGCCTCACTACTCTTATAGCTCTTGTAGAGGCTTAAAATGAGGTAATGTTTTCCAATTTGTCAAAGGCCTCACAGCTGGTTGATGGTGAAGCCAGGATTTGATACTAGGTACTCTGCTACCAAAGTCCATTCCTTTCAGCACTGTGCCCCTAAAAGCTGAAAAGTGGCTTATATGTACCCTGAGGCTCAAAAAAAAAGTGATTTTTATACTTGATTTCTCCCACTTTCCTGTCCTCCTTATAGCAAATGTATCTCACTTCATTGTACAGAATGAGTTCTAAGAATGGCACATATTAATCTTATTAATGAAGTCATATTTATACTTTATTTGGAATCTTATCAGTAATTTTTGTCCCATTATGTTGAAAAAGATTCATGTATGATCAGTCAAGATTCAGATCAATAGTTTCCAGTATTTCTCCTTTGACTATACACCATAAAATGAGTCATTCTTCCATCACATCCTATGGTTTTGTTTTTTCATAGTGGCTATCAGTATTTGAAAATGTCTCTTGTTTATGTGTGCTGTTTGGTGTCTATCATTAACTCTAGATGTAAAGCATATAAGCAGGAACTTTGTCTCATATCCACTGCTAATTTCCCTCTGACTGCTATGATCAATAAGTGAATCCACACTGAAGCATGCCTTGATAGACTCTTAGAGGAAAATTAACACTGAAGAAGGGAGTTAACAGATAGATTTGTAAGAGCAAATACAGAGGGAAGAAATCCTTCATGTGGCTTGAGAAAAGAGTTGTGGATGGGGATACATCCTTGCCTTGGCTTCTGAGAACAAGTAGCCAGTTTGTAAAGGCTACTGGTTCTTAGAAGCCAAAGCAAGGAAGTCTTGCTGTATACCTGTGAGTCTTGCATTTCTCACTGCAAGTTGTTCTGGATGCTATCTTGTATTGGGGGTAGAAATGAAGGAAGATGGCTATGCCCAAGGAGAGTGAGGCAGTCCACCTGACCCATGGGCTTGTTGTCTATTTCCCTTGACTTCTCTAGGAAATCAGAAGAACATCCTGCCCCCTTTCCAGATCCCTACTGTATAGAACTCACCCATC
The DNA here is from genome assembly GCF_949786415.1 of Peromyscus eremicus. NCBI lineage: Eukaryota > Metazoa > Chordata > Mammalia > Rodentia > Cricetidae > Peromyscus > Peromyscus eremicus. The sequence continues at coordinate 37,674,585 of NC_081430.1, forward strand.
TCCAGCATATTAATCAATGTTATAGACTTCCTGATTATTTTCTTTCATGCTTTTTGACATAATAGTGCCAACTCCCTCATTTACCAGAGGCTGCAAAGTAAAGACTGGAGTCAGTTAATTCCCAGTTTGGAAGCAGATGCATCAGAGCATTTGGTGGGGGAAGAGGTTGATTCTCTTGTCCCCATAGTTACATGCCAGATTTTCATATTTTGAGGTTTCTTTAGTCAACAAATTGCCTAAAATCTATTTTCACCATCAGCGTGCATGGGCATTAATCACTGGGCTCTGTCCCTCATCATCATCCTTCACGTAGGACTCTGGTTTGCCTAGAGGGCAGACTTCAAAGTAAAACTTTCTGTCTTCTGGTGTCTGAATTAACCACTTCATCCAATGAGTAGTAGAAAATGGGAAGAAGGGCTTCTAAAGGGAACAAAGGCATGGAAGGTATGGTCTGAGACTGGATGGATTATATGTGAGGGAAGGGGAAAAGTAGGGAAATGAAACTCATATCTATGAAATAAAATCAGGTCTTGACGGACGTAGGGCTGATCACCTTTGGTAGATACCTTCAATTATATGGGATGGAGAGGGAAAATGAATAAATTCAGAAGCCAGAAAGCCTTAGGTTTGAATCCCTTCTCCACACTTCTTTTCCAGCTTCAAGAGTTATTCTTAATATTAAATGAGATAACATGTGTCAAGTGCATGGGGCAGAGTAGAGGCCAGTCAAGTGGAAATTCTCACTAGCTTCATAAGTGCTCATCTTTTTTATTTTACTTATTGTTTGCATGTTTTAGGTACTGAACAAATATTAAAGATGTTATTGCTACCTTGTCACCTTTCTTTGAGATGTATGTATATGTGCATGTGGATGTGTGAGTATAGATACTTTCTGAATGCTGAGATTAAAGATAAATGTTACCATGTCTGAATTCTGCCTTAATTTTTGAGGCAAGTTCTCTTATTGAACCTGGATTCTTACCAATTTGGCTTGACTGGCTGGCTAATGAGCTTCAGGGATCTGCCTGTTTCTGACTCCCAGCACAGAGGTTATAGACACACACTGCTGCGCTTAGATTTTTACATGGGTACTCAGTTTCTGAATTCAGGTCCTCATGCTTGCATTGCAAGAATTTTACCAACTGAGTCATCTCCCCAGTTCCCTGAAGCACAGAATTCTGTAATGAGGGATGGCTGTCATCTTTCACTTACAGAGATGTTATAGTGACCTAGTACCACTCTTCATTCTTCTAACATCTACTATGTTTCAGCCCTTGCTGCCTTGTGGGAAAGGACTTCCTGTAAGGATGCAATGGACAGAAGTAGCAATATTTCAGAATGCAAGTGCCCAGGATGGTGTAGAAAAAGGGCGGAAAGAGTTTCAATGATTTGGTCAGCAAACATACATGACTTAGTGGTAAAATAGCAATGGCATCCTGAAGAATTTCCAGATGAGGAGAGGTCTGGCTCGAAAGAATGTGAGAATTCTGGGAAATGTTTGGCACACGCACTGTGGACTGTGGAGGGGAAGACAGAATGAATGAAGATTGTGGGACGGGAAAGGCACAAGTTACAGGGAGAATGGTTTAAGGAGTGGGCTCGGAAGCAGAGCAAAGAGCTGGGGGCGGCTGAGTGGTATCAGGAAAGCAGATGGTGATCCCTGGGAAGGAGGTGCAGATGGCAGTGGTGGAGAGGAGGCAGCGTGGGGTGAAGAACAGCCCCAGCTTGGCCACTCCAGGAGGAGAGATACTGGAACACAAAACTCCCCACGCTGGGTGTGCTCTCTGACTCATCTAGCTCCCAGTGTGGCATCTGACAAGGGTACAAGAGAGAAGGTTATGGGAACCTGAGGGGTTAGACACAAACCTCAAATGTTCAAGGATTCCTGGGGAGGAAAGAAAACACCCAAATCATGCTATATTCAAAGCCAGTCTTGCACATGATGCTTCTCTTGCCTGTCTGATCTTGCAAGTCATTTACTTACTCGTAGACATGATTTATTTCAATGAGTGAAGCTTTTCATAATGGTTCATACTTCTAATCCTAGTACTTACACAGTTAAGACAGGAGAATGATATGTGCCAAGTCAACCTGAGCTATAGAGTGAGGTCCTGCCTCATCCCTCCCAATAAAATAATAAAATTAAATGAAATATAAGAGTAATAGAGGAATGGGGAGATAGGTCTGCCAGTAAAGCCATTGCCATGCCCGGATAAGGATCTGAGTTTGAACCTTAGAACCTATGTGGAAAAGCCAGATGTGGTAGTTTAGTACACACTTGTAATCCTAGCCCTCAGTGGTGGAGACAGGCTCATTGACCTATCTGGCTATCTTACTTGATGAACTCCAGGCTAATGGGAGACCCTGTCTCAAAAACAAAGCAGATAGATCCTGAGAAATGACACTAGAGATTGTTCTCAGGCAAGCACCCCTGCCCCCATGTGCACACACATGAACAAGCAACCACATACCAAATGCACAGAAGGGTGGATTAGACAATCTTCAAAAAAATCTTTATGCTACAGGACTCTGTAGTTCTCAGATATACTTGAAGCTTTAGGTTGTAGCAGAGAGGTAGACTTACAAGCCTACTGTTACAAGAGTCATGTGTGAATGAGCAGTGGCTCATTTCCTTGGCACGGTGCTGAAGGTAGATTTTAGACAAGTGTTACCTGGAGTATTGGGGGAAGGACCATTTGGACTTAGCATAAAGGTCTCCTAATAGTGAAGACATTCAGATGAGTTGGTTTGCTTTTTAAAGGAGTTTCTTGTGGCAGAAACTGACCAACCAGAGTTTGAATGGTAACATTTTGGAGTTGTTATAAAAGGGATCCCATCTCCGTTCTTTAAGAAAGATGCTTCAAGGGCTAGAGAGACAGCTCAGTGGTTAAGAGCACTGGCTGGTCTTCCAGGGGAACCAGGTTCAATTCCCAGTGCCCATATGGTGGCTCAGAACCACTTATAATTCCAGTTCCAGAAGATTTGATGCCCTCTTCTGGCTTCCTGGGGCACCAGGCATGTATGTGGTACATAGACATACATATAGGCAAGACACTCATTCTCATAAAATATATGAATAAATAAATATTAAAAATATAAACATAGTTTTCAGCAGACTCCTTGAGCATATGATTAAGTGATAAACAGTAATGAAACCCAAAATGCATTTCTTACGTAAAACATATCTCACGAGCTTTTTTTTTTTTAATGTAAATAGATATCTAGTGAGGGGTGAGCTGAAGTAAAATATTTTATAACACACTTGACTCAGCAATGTTAAACAGGTATCTTCTCTGTAGGACTTCTTAGAGACATATTTGTGCAACTCACTTTTTTTTTTGTCAACTTGACACAAGCTATAGTCATTTGAGAAGAGGAACCTCAACTGAGAAAATGCCTCTATCAGTTTGGCCTGTTGGCAAGTCTTTGGGGGGCATTTTCTTGATTAATGATTAATGTGGGAAAGCCTAGCCCATTGTGGGTGGTGCTATGCATCTGCAGGTAGGCCTGAGTCATATAAACAAACAACCAAGATAAGCAAGCCATGGGGAGCAATCCAGTAAGCAGCATTGCACCATAGCTTCTGTTTCAGTTCCTGCCTACAGGTTCCTGCCTTGAGTTCCTGTCCCGACTTCCCTCAATGATGGACTGTGATCAAGAGTTTAAGGTGAAATAAGTTCTTTCCTCCCTAAATTGATTTTGGCCAGTGTTTTACCCCAGCAATAGAAAGCCAACTAGGACAATATTATACCTTAATTTTAATATTAAACTTCATAATATGGATTTCCTAAATACACGGACAAGCAGAACCTCTGACAGGAGTCTGGTCTGGTAAACAGAGTTTGAGAAACACTGCTTTGATCAACAGTTTTAGGCTATGATTTCTGTTGTGGCTATAAACACTGTGACCAATAGCAACTTTGGTAGGAAGGAATTTATTTCAGCTTACACTTTCAAGTCACAGTCTATCCTTAAAGGAAGTCAGGGCAGGAACTCAAGGGGAACTGGAGGCAGAACTATGGAGGAGTGCTGCTTGCTGGCTCTCTCTCTCTCTCTGGCTTGCTCAAGTAGCTTTCTTATACAGCTCAGACTCATCTGCCTAGGGAATAGTTCTGCCAACTATGGGCAGGCTCTCTCATACTAATCATCCATCAAGACAATCTCTTACAGACGTGCTCATAGGCCAATATTATCTGGATGATTTCTTTTTTTTTTTAGAATTGTTGACGGTTATTTATTTATTTATTTATTTATTTATTTATTTATTTATTTATTTATTTATAAATTTTTATTTTGCAATACAATTCAGTTCTACACATCAGCCACGGATTCCCCTGTTCTCCCCTCTCCCCTCACCCTCCCCCCTCACCCTCTCCCCAGGCCACCCCCCATTCCCACCTCCTCCAGGGCAAAGCCTCCCCCAAGGACTGAGATCAACCTGGTAGACTCAGTCCAGGCAGGTCCAGTCCCCTCCTCCCAGGCCGAGGCAAGCCATCCTGCATAGGCCCCAGGTTTCAAACAGCCAACTCATGCAATGAGCACAGGACCCGGTCCCACTGCCTGGATGCCTCCCAAACAGATCAAGCCAATCAACTGTCTCACCCATTCAGAGGGCCCGATCCAGTTGGCGACCCCTCAGCCATTGGTTCATAGTTCATGTGTTTCCATTTGTTTGGCTATTTGTCCCTGTGCTTTATCCAACCTTGGTCTCAACAATTCTCGCTCATATAAACCCTCCTCATTCTCGCTAATTAGACTCCCAGAGATCCACCTGGGGGATTTCTTAACCTAGGTTTCCTCTTCCCAGATGACTCTAGTTTGTGTCAATTTGACAGTAAAACCTAACCAGCAGAAGGTCAAGTGAAAAAAAAAAACACATTACAATTTACCTGTTATCCTTGTCTAGGGCTGATGGAGCATCATTTTGGTCCAAAGTCATAGGAGGAAGTGAGACTCCGGATGACACCATTAAACATGACTCAGCTGCCATGTCTCCTTAGTTTTATCATATGTCAAATGGGAAGAAATAGTTCAGTCCAACTCAGGGAAGAGTTGTGATGGACTTTGCTTGACTTTAAAAAACAATTTATTTATATTTTTAGTTAATTATGTGTATGTGTCTCCTTGTAAATATATACAATTATGAATGTGGGTGCCCTTAAAGTCCAGAAGAAGGTGCTAGATCTACTGGAGCTGGAGTTATAGGCAGTTGTGAGCCACCTGATGGGAGTGTTGGGAATTGAACTTGGGTCCTCTGTAAGAGCAGTGAGTGCTCTTGACCACTGAGCCGTCTCTCCGACCCTCAAGCTTGAGTTTGAATCCCATGGTCATCTTGCTGGCTTGCAGATTCTGATTCAGTGACTCCCTGGGGTGGGAGCTGATATCCTATACCAAAAACATACACTAGGCCACTGTGGTGTTGCAGTGACCACCTTTGAGCTTTATGGGATAAGGCAGCCATACTCTGTGGCCCTTGTCAGGAGCATCTGACTGCAATGAACTTTCTGGTGGTGTTCACGCTTTTCCCCGGAGAGCCCATCTGTGATTTCTAAAGGTATTATTCATGTGCGGGAATCCAAACCATCATCCCTCCTGTGTTCCTGTGGTGAGGTTTGTTGTGGGTCCTCTCTGAAGGGAATTCCTCTTTCTTTTCCACTTCCCCACCCCCACTGCCTACGATAAGGCTCCCTAGCTAGTTAAGCTATTTTTTGAGTTTGAGTTAAAACCATTTCAGACATATTTTTAACTACGTCCTGTTCAAAAAGCTGTTAGCATTTGGCAATCATTCCATCTTGAGCTTGAATCCTGAGGAGGATTTTTTTAAACCCACAACCAAGCAAAGTATATTATTTAAAAATAGTTTTAGTGTGTGGGCCAGGAGCATGAGGATGCAGTTAGGGTGTGCTGTGGACTCTGAAAAGACCCTTGCCTTCTCAGCCTGTACCTCTGTTGGGTGTGGTGCTGTGTACATGGGAGGGGATGGTTTTGGTCCTCTCCAGCAGAGGGAGAGAGAGAGGTGCCATCTGGATAAAGAACGAATGACATTAGTATTGGTTCTGGTTGAACTCTACCAGGAGGGTTATCAAGGATGACAGCAGAGGTCACATTTTTCTTGTCCATGATCCTGCAATGTTCCCAAAGCAGTAAGTTACTATCACCATTATAAGGAAGCATTGTGAAGGGGATTCTGGGAGTCATGACCATGGGAAAGTGAGTTGTATTTAACAAGTACTTATAGAAGCCTTCCCATTATGACATTAACTGAGTACTTTATGGATATTAGTTTATTCAATCCCCAAAGTGGTCAGTGTTATCATTATTGCTCCTTGCATAGAAGGTCTTGTAGCTGCTTTGTGGTAGAGGCCAATCCTATCCTTCAGAGTCTGGCATGGGTAAGCATCTCCTTTGTCACAATGCTTGGGTGTTTATTCTGAGATATAGGGACTGATTTCTTAGCATTCAGTCCAGGAGGGGCTATTCCACCCTAACCTCTTCTTTGCTCTGTAAGGAGGAATGAAGTTTAAGACAGACAAGAATTCACACAATTGACTGGAGAAAATGTTGACAGTTTGAAAGAAATAATCAGTACGAATGGATAAATCTCTGTCACTCAAACATTCAAGCCCATTAAACACTTTGAATATTCCTGGACCATGTTACGGTTTGATCCCCAAGCAGGAAATTTTAGAATTGCTTTGGAAATTATTTGAGTGGGAGGAAATAGTTTCCTCCTCAATTTTTTTCCTTGTAAAGTTTCTCTTTGGTTAGGTTTTCTGTCACCATCAGCCTAGACAAGTTGCCTGCCTTGGGGTGCTGGAGGAAAAGGATGTAGCTACAGAGTGAGCATTCTGCTTCCTACCTGCATTTCCCCTAGGCTGGAGTCCATAGTCCTTTGCTGATGGTTCCTTTTCTCTGGCAAAAGGCTGATGAATTCAGGGAGATGACTGGGAGGCTTGTACTGGCTGCAAGCCCCTGAGACTCCTTTGTTCCATGGGATAAGCAGGATTCTTGGAGTTAGAAACAGTCCCTGGGGTCTGACCTCCTTGCAGCCTGAATGTTCAGGCTCCCCCCTGGGCTGGTGCCCGCACAGAGACAAATCTTGCATTAACTTGCTCTCTTTCCTTCCTTCCTCTGCCAGACATGGTTGTCCAGATTAGGTCCTGCCTTTCAGAATTTTGGAAGCCCCTGCTGTTGTCTCCCTGTGACTCTTTGCTGTCTCTGTGTCCTGTGATTGTTTGTTTGTTTGTTTGTCTGTTTTTAGTGCAAGTCCTCTCCTTGAAAAATTCTAGGTCCTGCTATGGCACTGTCATGCACAATAAATGTTTAATAAAGATAATTAATAAGAAGGCATTTATTAATAACACGGGAGTCATCATAACATAGGGGGCAGAAAGGCAAACCAACTCCAGCAGGTCAGCAATGCAGCACAGCCCTTGGGAGACAAGCGCAAGGCGAGCACAAGGAATGTTTGCAAGGGACCTTGGGCAAAGTGCTTTGGGCTAATAGCCTTGGGGGATGTGTTTGAAATTGTCTCAGGAGTAGGGCATATGGGCATGTTTGTGACTTCAAAAACAACATAGGAGAGGAATTTGGGAAACCAGAGAAAATGGCTCCACTAAAGAGCTATCTAAGGCCAATTCTAGTGGTTTGATCTTGGTATAAGAAGCCTTTGGGAGTTGTAGGTTTGTTTGGAGTAGAGAGATGTAAAAACAGAAAGTAGGCATCCATTTAGCCAGGAGATACAGCTCAGTTGGTAGGGTGCTTGTTTAATATACATGAAGCCCTGGGTTCAATTCCTAGCTATGTATAAATGGAACATGGTGTTGTGTATCTGTAATCTTAAAAGTAAAAGGTAGGGGTGGAGGCAGGAGAATCAAAAAGTTTCAGGTTTTCTTAGCAATTTGGGGCTGGCTTGGGCTACACCAGGTCATGTCTCACACAAGCAAGCAAACAACAAAACAAAGCTCCAAACAAAATAAAACAAAAACAGCAAACAGCACCCCCAAACCAAAACCAAAATCAACAGTAAGAAGAAACACTCATTTAATAGGAGGGGAAAAAATAAAGTCATTGATGATTGCAACCATATTCTGAAGATAATTGAAAAAAAAAACAAATCAGTAATTGAAAGGTACAAACTTAAAAAAAAGAGGGTCTGGGGAGATGTGTCATTGGGTAACAACACTTACTGCTAACCTCAGCTCGAGTCTCTCAAATCTACTTTAAATGTTGAGTGTGGTTACATGAACCTGCAGCTCCAGGGCTGTGTGGACTAGCATGTGTGGGAGACAGGAGATCTCCAGGGCTTCATGGCTACCAACCTAGCTCCCAGTTCTGTGAGAGATGCTGTCCCAAGGGAATAAGACAGAAAGTGACAGGGCAGGACACCTGATGTCCTCCTTTGGCCTCCATGTAGGCACACACACACACACACACACACACACACACACACACACACACACACACGAACTGGTATAATAGGGCAAAAAAAAAATCTCCCAGTAAAAGCAACCTGACATTTGTAACTAAGCAAGAGTCATTAGGGAGGCAGGAAGAGATACCAAGTCTGTGTATCTTGGCTTCTGATTTTATGTGCACAGCCTTATTTATAAATGTGCACTGTATATACTTCAGTAAAAGATACAATGAAACCAACTTGCAGGAGAGTTAAATGAGATGCCCAGTTAGTGTCTGCCACATGCTTACTTTAGTACTGGGCACGTGGTAATAAGCCTAGAGGTCAGGCCTGGCAACTGCATAGTGCTGGTGGGGTCAATCCAGTTCCTTATATGTGTGGTCCAGTTCATCTGACTGGTTGCTGCTATCTTAAATTCTACTCTGACTATAACAACTGAAATTCTTGATGATGGATACCTTTGGGCCATTTACAATTGTGAATGCTTAACCACAATGCTTCTCTCTCTCTCTCTCTCTCTCTCTCTCTCTCTCTCTCTCTCTCTCTCTCTCTCGTGAATGTGCATGAACATGTTCGTGTGTGTGTGTGTGTGTGTGTGTGTGTGTGTGTTAGAGGATGTATGTATGCATTTGCATGTCTGTGTGAGTGTATATCACACATCCTCAGAGGCTAGAAGAGGATGTGGAATGCTGAAGTTATAAAGCAGTTGTGAGCAGCCCCAACATGAGTACCAGGAAGCGAACTCTGTCCTGGGTTCTCTGGAAGAGCAGGAAGCACTCTTACAGCTGAGTCATCTCTCCAGTGACACACACCTTGTTGATGGAGACCAAGTCTCTCACTGGGACCTGGAACTCATGATTTGGCCAGGCTGGTGGCAGGTGTGCCTCAGTGATAGTCCTGTCTCTACCTCCGCAGTTCTAGGGTCATATGTCATGCCACTGCGTTTATCTTTTTACGCGGGAACTGGGGAACTCAAGTCCTCACGCTTGCCTGCCAATTATCTCTCCAAGCCTTCCCCTTAGGCTTTTGCCTTCTCATCCCTTGGGCCTCTTCCTCATGGGTTGTATCTTCTGAATTTTCCTGATGCATTCTGGGAACACATTAGGTGCACGGACCTTGAGGAGGGCTTGCGAAGGTGGACACAGGTTTGGAACCAGGTAAGTTCAGGTCTAGAGTAAACAGAGATGAAAGCTGTATATGAGATTAATTCGCGAAGTCATACTTGTTTGTGTTCCTATATATGCTGGATGAATGGGGTATTGAAGGGTTGGGAAAAAACATGCAAAAAAAAAAATGAGACTATGATCTGAAAGGCCAAACACACCTCAATATAGACTAGAAACTCTGGGGTTGTCTGTGACCATCTAGGCATGGCCCGAATGCAACTTGTTCACAGAGCTTGTCTTTCTATACCCGTCTACAGATTAGAATTACTGCTCACTTATTGACAGTGCCATCGAATCCTTCACATTATTCTTTATTATATTCCTTTACTTGACATGAGCACACCTCTATCTTTGTCCAATGGGGACCTTGGCTGCCCCATTTGGTGTCTTGTGAGCATGATGCTTGGGACACACAGCATTAAAGTTGCCTGGGGTTGGGGGAATGCTAGGATGCTGGGAGAAAGTGCTTCGAAGAGCACAGGTATAGGAACTGCTATCCTGGGAAGGGAGGCATGCTAGCCCTGGTTCTGGATTTGGGTAGAGCTGATTTTAAAGGTCTCATCAGCTACTTCTGCCCAGATGGCCTTGAGAAACATCCATAAAGCTCAAGACGGACCCCAGTTAGTATCAGACTCAGGGAACTGAAGAAGATGCTGGTCTCTGGCAAGGGTTTGATAGCTGTTAGTGGCTCTCTCTGCCGTCGGTGTTGGCCAGAAGAACAGTGGTGTGCTAATACATCCTTGTAATGGGGAAGTAGGAGGAGAAAAGGACTTGGAGATGTTTTTCCTTGCTGTGGGCGCCAAGGTCTGATACCGAACAAAACCACCAACTGTCATCCCTTGTTCAGACTTGACTGGGGAGGGGGGGTGCCTACACACACAGAGGCTAGCCTGTCAAAGTTGGCCATGGATCTCTGAGGGATTTGGAGTATGGTGGAGATGCCTGGACCCCGTGCCCTGGGTACAAATCAGAGTAGACACCTCCTTCTGACCCACTGAAGCCTGAGCCTTGCCTCTGTGTCCTTTAGCGCGCAGCTCCCCTGGGATCGACTTGGCCATACTGTGGGGTCTGTTTTCCTTGGTAAGGGCCCCCTGAAAGGAAGGACAGTTTGTCACTTTCATTCCTATGTCCCCAGCTGCCTGCTCTTGTGTCTCATCTCCAGCCAGCAGTCAGAGGTGCCTGTTGAAGGAATGGATTCCTGTCCTAGTTACAGCCCTGACCTCCACCAGATGCTCAAATATTGCCCTGATTTTTGCAAGGGAAAGTGTGTATTCAGAGAAACTGAGGCACGCTTTAGGTTAGCATCCTCTCTACCTCTTTAGTGGGCAGTGAACAAATGCACCCCTAGGCAGTGGGGGCAGTCCTTTAGTGTACAGGAGTGTGAGGATTTCTTTTTCTTTCTTCTTCTTAAAAAAAAAAAAATCTTTATTTAGATTCTTGTTCCAGTTCTGGAGAGGAACTCTTCTCTCAGGCTGGGGTGAGGGGCGAATGATACTCCAGAGCCCACGTCTTACTCACAGAGGGCTGCAGAATGCCCCTTGCCCTCCGATGATATCTTCTCAGCTGTTTGCAAAACACCCAGCGAGGAGGTGAAGCCCAGAGCCAGGCAGCCTTGGCTGTCTCTTTAAATGCTGGGGTCTGTGTGGGAGAGGGAGGGGCCAGCTCTGGAGTGCGTGAAATTCCTGGGCTCCTCCGGCAGTCTCAGGCTCAGAGCGCAGCCCTACACATCTCCTCTTGCATGCAACTCACTGAAGAGGGAGAGGCGGCTGTGCCCTCCCCTCACGCAGCCACCCGCAGCTCCAGCCACACAGGACCTGCTATTCGCACCTCCAGCATCCTCCCTTCTTCCCTGCCACTCCCTCCCAGAGAGAGAAAAAGAAAGAAAAAGGAAAAAAGGAGTCAGAAAGAGTCTGGAATTTGAATCTTTCCAAGGAGGAAACACCCTGCGAACTCAGTTGATTAAACACCAAACTGACAGATTTCCAACTCTTCTTCGGTTCACCCCGGAGGTAAGATTCTGGGGGAAAAGGCAGGTAGGCAGGCAGGAGGCGAAATGACTCCAGGTTTGGTCCATTCCGGGAAGAGGTTAGAAGTTTTCTGTTGAGAGCGACCAACCTAGATCTTTTTCTTTCTTTCTTATTTTTTCTTTTTCTTTCTTTCTTTTTTAAACGCCGGATTTGAGGATCTTTATTGACCACGGGAATGGCTTTTCAGCTCCTCTTCTGGTTGAGCCTCTCCTGGAAGTTGGGTCTTTTTGCTCCAGACGTTAGGAAAGTCAGAAAATGTTTTAGATTTATTATATTCTTCCTCTCTCTCTCTCTCTCTCTCTCTCTCTCTCTCTCTCTCTCTCTCTCTCTCTCTCTCTCTCTCTGTCTCTCTCTCCCTCTCTTACTTTTTTAAAGGCTTTCTCCTGTTTGATTGGATTACTAATCCAAAATGATGTGAGTCTATCACTTCCGTTTTATGTTGATACTTTTTTTTTTTTTTGACATTTTGAAGCTACTTTCTCTCTTTTCCCGGGAGAAGGGACTTTGAGAAACACAAGAAGACAAAACAGGATGGAGACAGGGATTTCCCCTAGCTGTTAAGGAAACGAGGTGTGTATGTGAGAGAGTGTATGTCTGTGTGTGTATACACACTCATATGTATGATGTTTTTTGGAGGGGGCGTGAAAAGGTCATTTTTGAGTAAAATTTTAGCTCGGACTCTAGTTATCTTGGGAAGGTGGCACACTCAAGATGTGAAAAAGGAGTGAGTGAGTGTGTGTGTGTGTGTGTGTGTGTGTGTGAAGGTGCATGAGTGTGTGTGTGTACTCTTTGGATCAGTTACAAGGGAAATCTTCCTCCTCTGCCTTCCATTTGTTTATATTAATGATTTAGTAGCAAGCTTGTCTGAAAACTTCCACTCTGTGTAAGCACTGTGGGTTTTGCAAGCTCTCAGTGACCTTAAAGCCTCTTTCGATGTATTGTTTTTTTTCTCAAAGCTTTGTGTTGTATCCAGAGTTTCGGCTCTTTCCCTTTCTCTTTTTTAACCACAAAACTTAACTGCTCTAGAAACATTATACTGATGACAATGAAAAGAAAAATCTGTCTCCCCAGCTGCCATTCCTTCCTAAGCTAGTGATGTAATACCAACCTATGGGCTCTGCTGCCTTGCAGGTGACTTACCCTGTGAGCACTTGTTAAAAAAAATTAATTGCTCCCTTTCTCTATTAGATGTGTCCCTCTTTTGATTTGGCTCAAAAAATAAAACCATTATGTGATGACAAAATTATATGTATATATATTTATTTATTTTATTTTATTTTTTTGCGAACCATTATTGGGTTTAGGTAGAGTAGGTTTTCTCTTCCTTGATCTTTATTTTGTATTATTATTATTGTTATTATTATTAATATTTTAATGCAAAGGTCAGAGATCGTGGAGGGCTAGTCTAGGATGGAGTGATCTCAGTTGGACTGCGTAAGAGTAGATAGAATAGGAACTGCCTTCTCCCCGCTTCTTCCGGCTATTCCCGCTTTGGGGAGAGAATGTTTCTTTTGCCACCCTGATGCACCCCAACATTCTGAATGATTTTTTTTCTGCCCTGGGTCTAGAGGATGGCCCCAAGAGAGAGGAGGGCACTCCTTGTCACACCTGGAGGATGGTGTAGTTTTGGGGGTCAGATGACCATATGCCTTTGTGATGAAGGGTCTGAAGGAAATTTGAACTACCAGCAGTTCTGGGCGACTTGGTTGCTGGGATAGTCTATCTGGGGGCACCTGGAGGTTAGTCATTGGAGCCCGAAGAACTGTCCCTTTCTTCATGTGCTGTTCTGGGTACAGCCTTCCTTCATCGTTCAAGGGCTTCAGCGTCGCCTTTCAAGTTACAATGGTCCCGCTGGCTATGATGGGCAAGTTTACCTAAGGGCTGCTGGTTATGTGTCGAGAGGATGGTGGGAGAGACTAGGCAAAGCTGGTATTTTTCTTTCTTAATCTTCAGGCTTAATCTGCCTAAGTCATATCGGGGTAAACGATATTTCAGACGGGTGCTGGTTGTGCAGACGTATTCCTATTGTTTGATTTTTGTTGTTATTGGGGAATGGAGTAAGGGCTCTTGGCCCATTTTCTGCAGCCCAGGGTTCACCCTGTAAGCCAATCTTCCTTTTGGGAGAAGGGGGAAAAAGGCTGGATGCTGGAAGTTCGCTATTAAAGTGAGCAACAGGGCTGGGTTAAAAAATTTTTTTCTAACAACTGGACTGTGCAAATGCCCTTTTCTGGAGCTTTCTGGCCCTTTCTAATGAAATAATAATTTTTGAAAATTGCTTCTTAAGAAGCGAGACCAGGAATCAAAGGAATTCTAGATATTGAGAGACTACTACGTCTTTGCTTCTTTGGTAGCTCCATATTATTAATTACTGGGGGACTGATTGGGGTTCGGCCTCCGTTTTCTTTGCTTTCTATTTAATGCTGCGTTCCTATGTTGATGGTTGCTGCTTATATAAGGGAGGGATGTATCGAGGTGGATTGATGCTTGGGGTTTTGAGATCGGCTACTGAGATTGGGTGGCGGTTGGTGTATTTGTCGATGTGCATGGTAGGAAGGTCTTTTCTTTTGGATGGTGGGGGACAAGGGAATGGTCGGAGAATGGTAGATGAGATGCTCCAGTGAATGGGGACGTGAGGGACACGGAGGTGAGGTTGGAAGCCACCGATTTGCAGAATTTCTGTCCTGTATCCCCCCCCCCCCCTTTCTCTCGCTCCTTGAAAAAAAAATCCATTATCTCTAAAAACACATTATTCTTCAATTGGCCTTTTAGAGAAAAAGAGAGAGAGAGAGAAAGAGAGAGAGAGAGGGAGGGAGGGGAGGGGTTAATTTGGTGAGGGGGCTTGGTTGTAATTAGCCCACTGCTGCAAAACTGAGATACACAAATCCATCGGCACCAGCTTTGGGGGCTCTGAGAGGCAGCGGAGAGATGGGGTCGGGTTGTCAGCCTTGGATGAACACTGTAGGCGGCGGGGTTGGTGTTTGGATATCGTGTGTGTTTGTGTCTCTGTGTGCGTGCAATTTTGTTCACCCCACCACCAATTTCCCCCTCCATCCTTCCACAGCCCTGCCATGGTCTTGCCTTCCATTTGCATGCTCTGTCCCCTCTACCCTCTACCCAACCCCCCTTCCCTTCAGCCCTTTTCGTCTCCATAAAAAAATTCTGATTCTGATGACTATGCGGCTCTTTTTTTTTTTTTTTTTTTTTTTTTTGTCTTTTTGCAACACAACAGTGGTGCGATGGCCTTTCCTACATGCCACATGGATGCAGCCTTCTGATAGGAGGGCTAAGTCGGCACATCCACACACGCAACGGCACACGCTTTTGCACACATATTCTCTCACACGCAGGCGACCGAGGACTTGACTGCGTTTGCTTGGTTTTGTTGCCTTCTCCTCTTCCCCCGCTTCCACATCCAGCCATGGCTCCTTTGCCCGTCTTCATGCAGGGTACACAGGAATGCTATAGCCTCATCTTCTCCTTACCATCGCTGCCGTTTTCTTTTCCCTTTCGCTATTATTCTTTCCCAAACGCTGTGGTGTGTCGCAGTTCATGGGATTAGTATGTTGGAGAGTCTTTTGGGGGAGGAGACCTCATGAGGAGGTGGGTAGATAACATTAATGATTTTTTTTTTTTTTGGGCCAAATAAGCACTCGGTGATAATGATCCAATTTAACCATCCATGAAATCTATGTTTGCGGCACACTGAAGGGAGGTTGCAGGGGAAAGCAGGGTCTGGACTGGATTACCTCTGGGGGAACTTGATGCCTGGAGAGCAGGCACAGCCCCCACCCTCATGCACATGGCTATGCGCTCTCTCTCACACACACACACACACACGCCAACACACATACAACCCTGATCAGTGGACTGTGTCAAGCCAGAGGGCACTGCAGAATATCCCTGAGACTTGTTGTGGTTTGTTGGGAGGCTAGATCGATGTCTTTGTCCTACCTAGCTCTCCGATGTGTAGAACGATGCAAGGTCTTGAATTTCTCGGTGGCCTTTGTGTTGCCTTCTGCATGGGGGCTAGAGTGGTGTTTGTGTTTTTCTAGACAGTGGTGTGCCTCCGATTGGATGACATGGGCTTGTCAACCCTGTGCGTGTGTGGTTCAGATAGGAGGCTGCCTGACTTTTTTTTGTGCTGGGTGGCAGTGTGTATTGGATATGTGTCTACTGGGGAGGTGGGGTACTAAGGGAGAAGGAAGGTGAAATTGGGGGCATTTCGTAGGGGAGAGGGGTGATAGAGTCTTCAAGGAAGCATAAAAGAAGCGGGGAGGGAGTGAACTGCTTGCAACTCCAGCAGGAAGCCTCAAGTGAGATCCCCGGTCC
Organism: Peromyscus eremicus; assembly: GCF_949786415.1. Classification (NCBI taxonomy): domain Eukaryota; kingdom Metazoa; phylum Chordata; class Mammalia; order Rodentia; family Cricetidae; genus Peromyscus; species Peromyscus eremicus. Next base: position 37,690,523 of record NC_081430.1, read on the forward strand.
ACCAAGCAAAACTGTGGGCGGGTGAGCTCAAGGGTGATGGGTGGGTGGATGCAGACTGGAGGGGGAGAAGGGACAAGGTGGGTGAAATGAAGGGTTTTCCCTGCTACCTCCCTAGCTCTGGGCTGAGCTCAGAGAACGGCCTTGCTTTCCCAGTAGGTATCAGATACCTCTTGGGTGGTGAGGCCTTGTTGGAGGCTGCAGCCTGCGAGAGCTGAAACTGCCCTTGGCCATGAGATCAGCTAGAGGCCCTGTTCTCTCTGGTTTCTGAAGGCTTAAGCTGCTAGAACTACCAGACGCCATTTCCCCCTCCTTCCCCAGCTAGAGGTGTGTCACTTTATTAGCAATTATAAGTGAAATTGGAAAACATTAAAAAAAATTCCTTAAAGCAAAATGTGGATTGTCCCGTCTCTCTCGTGTTGTTCTCTCTTCCTGGAGCTGACCTTGAGGAGTTAGGGACAGTTATGTCATTGCTGGAGAAAGGGGAGAGTTGGGGAGTTGGATGCCTCGGAGGTGGATTGCTGTGGCAGACTCAGAAAAGAGCTTGCTCTACGGAACTTGGCCTCTGTTTTCCTTGGATGACCTCTTAGGGGTAGATGGGAGAGTTGCAAAAGAGGCAAGCATCCCTTCCCCAGCTTGCCACCTGGAAATTTATGCTGTCGCAGTTGTGGTCAGGCCTCGTGGCCCTCTGTATGCACTTTCCCGGGGAGAGCTGGTTGTGCTGCAGTTCTGGTACGTGGACTAGCTGTGGCTTTTTTGCAGATGAAGCAAGTGCAGCTGTGTGTCTGGGCCAGCCACAGGTGGCTGCACTCGGCTTGGAGCAAGCACTGTGGGACCAGCACTCAGTACCTTCCTGCAGGTCATGGCCCAAATGACACCTACTCAGAGAGGCCTTTTTTGACCCACTTTTGAAAATAGTCCCCTTTAATATTCTGGTGGCACTCCTGCCCATCACTCTGTCTTTGGTTTTAATGAGTTAATCATTACTGAACATTGTCTTGTGTACTGATAGATTGTATTTAATTTCTGCCTATAGAATGCAAGCCCCGTGAGGTCAGGGACTTAATTTTTATCCATTGCAGTGTTCCCAGTACTGAGGACATTCCTTTGAACATAGTGGGTGGATGTTCAACAAATATATGCTGATTGGAGGAAAGAACCAAGTAGATTTGGGGATGGATTAGTCTTTGCCCAGCATATTGTTTTCGGGGAAAGTTGAATGTTGCTCAGGACCGTCTGAGTTCTTCCTGCAAGTCGAGGTCTGATGGAGGAGTTGCCAAATAGGAACTTTCTGAGTTCAGTAGAAAGCTCTTTTCTCATGCTGGCTCAGAGTCACTATGCTCCCCCATGGTCCCTCACCACCCTCACCCTCATAGGAGTAGAAATGAGGTACTTATTATATACTACCTTCAGACCCAAGAATTTTTTCTCTGTGTAGTATCTTATTTAATCCTCCAAATAATTCAAAGCATACTAATATTGCTTTGTTGATGGAGGAGACCCAGACATCACTCAACTAATTTGATAAAATGGGCAGATCAAGGGCTCAAATTCAAATCTGACTTATTTCAGAGCCTAATCTTGTTACCTTCATATTATGCTGTTAGAAGGAAAAGAGAAATAAGCCACCTTCCCTTTTAGTTCCCTCAAATACAGAAGAGGAAAACAAGACTCGTGGATGAAATGGCTTATTGAAATCATCTGTAACACTGGTGTGGCCACAGCTAAAATCCAGGCTTCCTGGATGCTGTTGTGATGGCTCTTCACAACTGTCCATCAGCTCTCCTTCATTAATCAGGGAGTGAGGTCTAGGTGAGACAGGATGGCAGGTGTGCCTTGTAGGAGAACAAGTAAAATGTCTGTAGAGCTAAAGAAATTCTGGATGATGTTTCAGGGTTCTAAGGCTACAAGGTTCCTGGCGAGTTCTATTCTCAGGTTGCTATAGCCAGAGTGTGAATCAAGGCTATCCTTTGAAGGTGTTGAAAGAAGAAACTCCTGTGTGTATGTGTGTGTGTGTGTGTGTGTGTGTGTGTGTGTGTGTGTGTGTGTGTGTGTGTGTGGTATGTGTGTGTGTTGGAGAGTGTTCAGTGTTCTCAATGCACATGCCACCCTGCCCATCAGTGGTAGACCTAGATGTCATGGGGCACCATGATGTAAGAAGCCTATGTCTGCATCCTGACAGCTGGAACTGAGGTGCTGCTAGGCTTTCCCAGGCTGTTAGCTCTTGGTTCTTAAGGAGGGATGTATAGGCCTACACACAGCATGTTTCATTTTTGTTCTTAGAGATAGTTGAGAGACATACTGATGGTGTCAAGTGTGGTGTGTGTGTGTGTGTGAAGGTCTTTTACCAGTCTTCTCTGCTCCACCCTAGGGGTGGACTTGAATGGCCCTACATGGGGATTAAAGATGGATGACATTGAATAGGGGTTAGAGATGAATGACCTGAATAGAAGTTAAAGATTCTAGCCGAGAGTGCATTTGTTTGTTTGGGGGGAGGTAAAGCAAAATGGAGCTTTATAACCAGGAAAGGGTTATCCTTGGCAGGAATCTTGAAGCATGACACCTAGTCATTTCTGTGTGACCTTGAGATGGTGTAAATGAATGCCCTGGTTTGTTGACAGTTCCTGTAGACTAGACTATGTCCTAGTCTAATTATTAAGTCACAACAGTGTCCTGGTTTGGGTGAGAAAATATATGCTCATCCTTCTTTGAGATGACATCACCTACTTTCTCTTAATGGGACAGAGGAAAGAAGGGGGCATACTAAAGACAGAAATCCAATTTTATCTCAAGAATGTAGTCAAGAAGAGAGCCATTCTCTTGTGACACTTCCAATTGCCCCCACTTTATAAAGGATTAGGACCTAGATACTCTAACCAGTCCCACCACTACTGTGTCTTCTCCTACTACTCCAGGAAGTCTTACTGGGCTAATGATAACATTTCATTCCTGACTATGCACCAGGCATTATGCTTAGTCCTTGACCCATGCTATCTCACTTAGTCTTCTGACCATACTGTAGGGGAGGAACAACTATCGTTGCTATCATAGCAAAAAAAGATGTTAGGTAACACACCCAAGGTCACTAGATAGGGATTGGCATGCCTGGCTTTGGCATGAAGCCTTTGGCTTTAACCACTATGCTGCAACCCATCTGTGGAGTTGATTCTGAGAGCTGTCCCACGCTCTGGGATAGGCTTAAGAAGTTGGTGTTGGTCTGAGGAGTTGGCATTAGAAAGTGGGGCTTCTAATTCAGGAGTGGTGCTGCTCCTAGATTCTTTTTAATGGCACTTTGGAAATCTGCCCCCCGTATCTCAGTGACCCTCTTTACTTCAAGTCCCCATCTGAGGAAGGAGGTATATGGTTTGGAATGGGGGGCAGATGATAGAGAACCTGTAATCCATCTCTGTTTTACATTGTAACCCAAGGCCCTGCGGGGATGGTGCTGTCCATGGTCCTGGAAGTAGAGCCTGACCCTCACTGTGAGAATCTGCTAAAGAGACAGTAGTTTAGCACCTGGTTCTTCTGTTGTTTCATTAGATGTACAGCACCCTCATTTGATGAGGAAGTTGGTAGTCGGAGAGACTAGCTAGCATATTTAGGATTGCCAGCAAGAAATAGCAGGTCTTAGGTCCAAGCTTAGGTCTCACCCCAGAGACTTTACTTTGTACTCCCTATGGAGCCACAGAGAAGAGGGGCATCTTTACTGAGAACTAGAAGAGGACATATTCCTAAGGGAAATCTTTATATCAGTTCCCAATGTCTGGGCAAGGCCTTTAGGGTTGTCATCCTGGTCAGTCATTGCTGATCTCCTTCCCCTCACCCCAGCTAGGGCAAGAGAACTGCTGCTGACCTTAGGTTTGAATGAGTGTTGACTCAGTTTGGAGTAAAGGAGGAAATGGAATGCTGCATGGTGTCACAGAAGGGGTGCCCAGGAGTTCCCCCTTTCCCAAAGAGCATTGTGCTGGCAACAAGCTAGCCCTCCTCCCCTCTGCCTTGTAGGGTAAGACAAGAAAGGACTAGAACCTGCTCCCCGGAGATGGGAAGACGGGAGCCAAGAGGGAAGAGACTGGGATTCCCCAGGCTGATGGACCCCGGGGAGAGAGAAAGAACTTTTTCTTCATTGAGAGGCAGGGACTAGGAGAAGTGCTTTTCTGTCGGAGGGGCCCCTCTGCAGCCCCCAAGCTGAGCTGCATTAGCTTCATTGCAGTCCCATTGAAGACTGTGTTTATTTTTCCAATAATGTGTTAATTAAACATCGATTTCCGGGTAGAGGAAAGGGAATTGGATTGCTGGAGCTAAATGGAGTGAGGCGGATTGGGAGGTGGTGAGAGGGGCCCCATGCTGGAGTCAGCATTCTTCAGGATCACCCGAAGAGGGCGGAGGGGTGCTGGGGCAGCCTTCTGGCTCCTGGTTTTGAAATGCTCTCTCTAGAAAGAGCCTTCAAGGAGCATCTTGTCTACTTTGGTCATCAGCTTTCTATGGACCCTTGGTCCAAGGAGGAGGTACCATTCATTATCTTCTACTTTTCTGAGCAGTTTTAGCTTATGGAGAGATGATGTGCCAGATTTTGCTCTCGGTACTCTGTAAGCGCATACTGGCTAAGCAAACATAGGGTAGGTAGTTTTTGTAATTCCACTTGGGAGATGAGAAAACTCAGGCTCAGAGATATAAACACATTCAGGGTCAAAGACTCGGTAAGGAAAAGGAGTTATAGGGCCTAAGGAAATGGCTTAGTAACTTGCCCTGTCAGCATATGAACTTGAGTTCTTATGTTGGACCCCCAGTACTGACTTAAGGATGCTTGGTGCTGTAGCATCTTTTATAGTCCCAGGGCTGGGAAGCAGAGACAGGAAGATCTATGGAGCTCACTGGCCAACCAATCTAGTGAGTTGGTGAGCTCCAGATTCAGTGAGAGACCCTGCCTCAAAAAATAAGATGCAGAGTGGCTGAGGAGGCCACCTGGCATCAACCTCTGGTTTCCAACTGCATGTGGACACACATGTACACACAACTGCACCCCACATACCCCCGTAAACACACCTATACCACATGTACATATACATCCGCTCAAACACACAGAAGCAAAGGGGTGTTAGAAGAATTAAAACTATCTGTGGTTGGCAGAATAGCCACCAAACTGTTTAAGCCCCTTTAAAGGAGAAAAAGAGAAGGCATCCAATAGCAGCAAATAAAAGCTATTTTCTCATTGACTGAGATGTTCTGGACTCTCACTGTGTGCCAGCAAATGCATTAAGTGCTTTGCACACTGAGTAGGAGAATTCAGTGAGTAGGTATCAGGTCACACCACCTCTACTGTATAAATGGAGAAAGTGAGGCTCACTTGCCTGAAGTTGTAGAGCTGGTAAATGGTAGAGCTGGGATAAAATTTTGACGAAGAATACTTTGGATTTCATTATCTTTTACTATATGTTGGATCATGGCTCAGCAAGTTGCCTAAAGTTATAGAAAACAAAGACTTGGAGATTGTAAAATGGACCCACTGGTCAGACTGTGGACCCCAGGAATCTCACTCAGATCTTACAGCATGGATCGACATCTGAGCCCACATCTCAGACCAGGTCTCTGATTGAAAGAAGGCATTTGTGTATGCTTTTTGTTGATCTAAGTTGTAAAAGTGAATTGGAACTGTAGTTCTCAAATTTTGCTATCTATTAGGGCTCCTGTATTAAGATTCCAAACTCAAGCTGCCCTCCACAGCAACTTAGGTAGAAGTTTTAGGGGCAAGACCTGTGCCTCATATTTAAAGCACCCCAGGTTTCCATACAAGTGTCTCAACAGAGCCTCTTCTACAGAGCAGGTAGTTGAGGGGTGGGGCTGGAGTGGCTTCTTACCCCTGCAGTGAAGGAGGAAGTCAGCAGGCCCTTGCTACATATCCACAGTGTCCAATGGGGCAATGCTTAAGCTCGTCATTTTCTTTTTACTAGGAGAATAGCTTTCAGACATTGGTATTCATCAACTCTCTAGATGAGTCCTCAGACTCTATCTGCTGATCTGGGATGTGTGGAGAAGGTAGCCTGGGAAGTTGTCTGGGGAAAGGAGATGTGATATTCAGGCCAGCCTGAGATCTTGATTCCAGAAACAGGAAGAGTTCTCCCCACTCCCCAGTCCCCAGAGTGCAGGAAGAGTGAGAATCCCAACTGTCATGGTCACCTGTTGATCTGTGAGGGTTGGGACTCCTTGGCTCAAGGCTCAATGTCCCTGTTGCCATGGGAAGGTCCATTTACCTTGACTAGGTCCCTATACCCACTGGCTTTGTTTTACAGTAGTACTGAGGGAGGGGAGCTTATTCCATCCTGGAGACTCAGTAAACTCACTCTCAGGCATGACACACACACACAAATAAAAAAACCAAAACCAAAACAAAAAAACAAAGTAACTCTTGCAGCAACGTGAGTGTTGAGAAGCCTGTCAGCAGTAGCCATCCTGGGGCTTTCCCCAGGGATCAGTAAACTGCTTCTCTGGGGCTCATTTTAAGCTTTTCTTCCAAAGCTGTCAAAAAGTAGAGAATAGTTGGAACCTTTTTAGAGCTGGAAGGGACTGTGGCAATTATCCATGCCCATGTTAGTATTCTATTCATTTTTTCCATTCATTTGTTCATCCAACAGAAATTTATTAAACATCTACTACATCCAGGCACTGTACCAGGTCCCGGGAATACAGCCATAATTGTGAGAGGCATTTGGTTTATCCCTCCTCAAATTTAAGCTTGGGTGGAATGGCAAGTAGACAACACAAAAATATAATTACACATTGTGACGAGTGTTCTGAAGGAAGAGCGCTGGGGGCTCTGAGAATGACGGAGATCTAATTTAGCATGCTGGCACCACGAGCGACAACAGCTAGAATGCATTGAGCGCCCGCTATGGCAGGCATGTGCTGTGTAAGGGCTTCCTGCTCGCTGCTGTATCTCATCCTCTGAGTGACTCTTGGACTCTTATTATGCTTGTCTTGTTATAGAGGAGGAAACTGAGGCATGGAGGGTCACCCAGAACAGCACTAAAGATGAAGCCGGGTTCTCCTTCCCTTCCGCAGCGGAAAGAGACTGAGAATTTGTCTTTATGTCGGGAGCTGAAGAAAGGAGGAAGGCAAGATGAGAAACAGGGCAGAGACATGGAAGCAGGAGGAGGCGATGGTTCGAGGACAGGGGTAGCAAGTTTAAGAGACCTGTACGTGACCCTGAAGAGTATAGAGTGGATAGAGTATTCACACCACAGAATAACCAGGTGAGGACTAGTATCTTGATTAGCTAGATGTAGTCATTCTCGACCAGGTTGGAAATGATAAACATAATTTTGTCAATAAAAAAACTGACAAGTGTGCTGGGCAGGGTGGGACACGCCTGTGATGCTAGTACTAGGGAGAGAGAGGCAGGAGGATCAGGAATCCTAAGACCTGCATGGGCTAAGACGTGCTAGAGGCCAGCCTGGACTACACAGAGAGACCTAACATAAAATAATAAATCTATGCTTCCTCCAAAATCAAATTTTTTTTTTTTAAGCAGAGAAGAATTCTCTGCTGATTCTCCTGGCTACTCAGAGCTTTTGGATGCCAGCCATTGTGGGAAACACATTACCAAATTGTCTTGCCAAATCCCCTCCAGGACCAGAAAAACTAGGAATTCTAGCCCTTTGTTGTAGGGGATGGAAGCTGGGCCTTGGGAGGTCCTGAGCCGTTCAGAGAAGAAGCTTCTGAGATTGGCAGGACTGCTTGGAGTCAGGGCCTTTGGTCTCTTAGTTTCGCTATGAAATTCTGTCATTGTCAGGTGTGGGCCCTCTGAGTCTGACCTCTCTAGTCTGCCTACACCATGCCTTTTGAGTGGTGCCAATCACAGAAGGGTATGAGGCGAGGGACATCCATCTCAACTATAGACCTACTTCTTCAGGGACACAGGTCACCAACACAGAGGGATGCTAAAACCAAGACTTCATAAAGCATGACTCCCTCTGCACTGGGAGGAGTGTCTACTTTTCTTCCCTCTAGCCAGAACCATTAGGTCCTGTCTTCTGGTTGCTTGGCCCAGAAGCCCATGGACTATGTCACTAGTCAGGTAGTAGCTTTTGGTCGCTTTGGTCTCTGCCTGTTGCTCACTGTTGAGTTGCTTCTCTTTGGCATTTAAGCTCTCTCCAAGGTGCCACCTGGGCACCCCCTCATGCGTTCTCCTGAGGTGGACGCTCCTTAGTTGTGGGGTCTTCTAGCCAGCCTCATGATGACCTACACTAAGCAGATGGGAGTGGATGTGGAGACAAAGTGCGGGGCTTGAGGTTCTGGCCTTGGGTCAGAACCGTGAGCGATGGGCAGGAGTAAGTAGAAAGAGAAAGGAGAGAAGTTAACGGAGAACTGAAAAGATAGGAAATTCTGCAAGTTTCGCAGGTGGTGAGATTCGTTCCTTTGATTTAGTTTCCCTAACCTGGAGCTGGGAAAGTTTGAGGTGGGGACAGATGCCCCAAGGGATGAAAGAGCTTCTCTGCCCTGACTGTATTCTCTTCTTCTAGGCTTTGAAAGGCTAGTTCTGTCAAGGGGTGAAGTTAGAGGTGGGTAGGCTAACGCTCTGCCTGGTTCCTCCAGGGGTAAAGGGAAGGGGTCACCTCTGGACTGGGATCTGAAACTGGCAAGAGCAGCATTTGAAATCAACCATTTGACTTTCCAGATTCCCGATCTAGACAGAGAAGAGAAGGCGGGCCTGCTTCTCTGAGACGGGGTGGGTGAGTGGGAGGGAGGAAGGCTGCCAGGAGTGGGTTTGGGAATGTACATGTTAGTCATTTATTTCTCTTGGATGTGTGGGGTTATTATTATTTTTCTAACATTTAAATGCTTATAAAAATGACTTGATTTCCTTACTACAAAATAATACGTGCGTGTTATAGAACATTAAAAAAAAAAAAGGCCAAAAAAAAAAAAAAAACCAAAACAAAAGAAAAGGAAAGAGACACCTGGCAGTTCCTTCTCCAGACGGACCACCGATGAGGGAATTCTGGGATCTGCTTTGCCGGCCTAATTTCTAAGCATCTGCAAACCTGGACATGTTATTTATTTTTTTTAAAGAAGTTCATTCACTCGTTTAACAGGTCCTAACTGAGCACCCACTCTTTGCCAGGCACTGAACTCACATTTTGGAACCTGTCACACTAGCCTGGTTTTTCACTTAAAGATGCAGCACGAACATGCTCCCACAACAGCCACTCATGTCTCCGAGCTTCCAGATTTAGATTTGGGGTGTAATGAGGCAGTTGGCAAATGTTGCCAGCTCAGGTCTTATCTTAAGAAGGAAGGGAAGCCTGCTGAGCTCCTCTGTCCTTGGCACCTCCTTGAGAGGAAAAAATGTGTCCTCTTGCTTGGGAAAGCAAGTGAGAGGCAGAAGAGAGCTTGGAGGGTGCAGAGAATGCTTCCCTATTCTTGAGTATTAGAATCTGGGTTTTTCTGAATGAACAGTCTGGAGAGGGGAAATCCCATTCTCTTACAGGGCATTTGGCACTTTAGGGAATAGGGGGGCCCTAGAGTTCTGGTACTGCACTTGCTTCAGTACAGAGGTGAAGGCCAGGACCATTTAGATGACTTGCTCCAGGGGCACAGGGAGGCAGCTGAGCTGGAGCTGGAGCCTGGGTTGCTGGGGGAAAGAACAGTGCACAGACAGATGGAGGATAGGCAGGATACAAGTAGTCCAGGCTACCCCAGGGGGCTGGAAGTCTTCGCTTGAGTTTTGAGATGCAGATTTCATTGCCCTCTCACGCAGTGCCCATCTGAAGTTCCACCTTGGTCTGGGAGGAGGGTGCCCAAGAGAGAAAAACACACTCTGTAAAGCCATTGTAAGTCACAGAGCAAGGTGGGACAGGAAGGACTTCCAGAAGTTCAATGTCACACGTGTCTGTTGGGCACTTCCTTTTACAGGGCAGAGCATGAAATGCTGGGTATAAAGAGATTACGATTCTCCTTCTTGAGAGAAAGCCCATGTGGCTACATGCCATTGCTTGAGAGAACTTGATAGTGTGGAAAAGCAGGAACACAGTTTTCCATGGAAGGGGTGATGATCTCTTGCCAAAGATGGCAATGAGGAAGGCTTCACCAGTGAGGTCGAGTTGAAGGTGGCTAGGGATGACAGGAAACAAACAAACAATAAAACAAAACAGAGAAACAAAACAAAACAACATGGGATTTCCCCAAGTACCAAGAGGGCTTTTCCCTCACAGAGGGCGAAGTGTGGAGTTTGAGGTGTGGCTGCAAACGGACACTCAGGGGATGGTAGGTGTTTCACTGATCTTCCTCAGATTTGGTTTAGCCTAAGTGTATCTCCTACAGTCAAGGCCTCAGACTGGCTCTGCTCATGGTGGTCCTACCTTCAGAACAGAAAATGCTTCTTCTTCTTGCTACTGAATCAAAAAGTCTTGGGCTTTATTTCATTCAGACCAGCCTAGGTTACATGTATCTATCTCAACCAATCGTAGGAAGTTCTGGTGCTGGGGTGGAGCCAACATATCCCTAACCAGGGCTGCTTCTTGGTGGTGGGTGTGGCTTGTGGTTGCTGGGAAGAAGCTGGGCCCTGGACAAAGACAGGATGTAATCTGTGTGTCCCTGTCAGAGCAGTTGCATGGCTTGACACCCTCCTGCAGGAATAGAACTGTTGTGGTGGAATCCTTCCTGAAATTTGGCAGTGAGGATGTTGCATGTCTGACACAGGCTGTGGTCTTTCAGTAGAAGCCACCAAACTGGGCCAGTGAGCTAGGTCCAGAATAGGGCCCACGTGGGTGTGTCTGACTCATCTTGGCGTACGTAGGGAGGAGGAAGGAGAGACAGAGCAGGAGGGTAGCTAAAAGGGCTGAGTGAGCCAGGCTTCCTCAGTCCACAGTGCTTTTCTACAGTTCTTGTCATTCTTTGGAAAAAAGGGGCCTGGATCACCCAGGACTGAGGTTTAGTGCTTTCCATGAAAGACCTCTCAAGGGCCTTAGGTTCCCAGGCAGCGCCTAGGGCCTAGGAAACTGAGTTCATGCTTTGCGGACCCTATATCGTTTCTACATTTGCAGCTTATGCATGTTAGGCTCCTCTAGGCTAAGCTTTGATTGGTAGGTACCTTGGCAAAACTACCATGTCCTGGGGCATCTGACAGCTTTTAGGACTTCTGTGCTGGTTTCTGTTCAGATTTAGCTGGGCCTCTCTGGGTTCTGGACTGTGGAGAATTAATTTGCTTTAAGCCTCAGAAGTCACTAAGATGCATTTTGTTTGTTTGTTTGTTTCTTGCTTTCTTACCAGAAGCATCCGCCTTTTTATTTATTTATTTTTTTAAGGGAAGAGTTCCACCTTGTGCTGACAAAAGAGGGTTTCTTTGACTTGGCGAGCTTCCTATACTATAGATTTATTGAAGTAGTGGAAATTGAGCAGGGAGTGGGGGTGGAGATCGCTGGAGGGTAGCCCCATGATACTCAGTGCTTTGGATGGCCAGGCTGCTCTGAGCTGGTTCTTGGGTGAGCCCTAGACTTGGAATGCTAGTGAAAGACCTGTGTTAGAGTGGTAGGATTCTTGCTCACCAGCCCTAGGACCCTGGACACTTGACTTCCAAAGTTCATGAAATAGTCACAAGTGACACCCTATATGTCACTAGGAATGTTTTGGGGTATGTGCATGTTTCTTAATTTTTGAGTAGCTCCGGGGTGAAAGTGAGAATGAAGGGCTGAGCTGCTGAGGGTTCCATGTGACACACACTGCCCCAGCTTTCTGTGCGTGCTATCCAGATTCTCGTGGTGAGATGGCCCAGGAAGGAAGGATTAGCACCCTCCCTTTCCAGGAGAGAAACATAGAAGTTCAGAGAGGTTAACTAATCTTCCTAGGGCTTCTCAGCAAGTTTGTCCTTGAAGCATGCAGTGCTTTGGATTTTAGATGTAAAGTCTGTGCTTGGAGGCATGTACAGAGACATAGTGGTAATACCTTGCCTTTTATTTATTATTTACCTGCTCAGTGTGTGTATCATTCTGTGTAAGTCAGAAGTAATTAGCAATTCCTGTAGTTGGGGGTGGGCTAGGACTGATTGATTTGATCAGCGTCCTCTGACTCACAATCCATTCAGCTGGGATTGGAACCTACATGATCTGAAGTCAAGAATACACACTTCTACTGTTGATAGGGACCTGTGGTCCTGTCTGCTTGCTAGGAGCCATGGCCACAGCAGTGAAGATGGTAATAATCATCTTGTGCTGATCAGATTCAACCTCTAGGAAGCTCCTGTTAGAGATTATAAAGGGATATTTTCTTCCGTAGGCAGGTCTCACTGTGTGGACAAGGCTGGCTTGGAATTCATGATCCTCCCACTCCTGTCTCCCAACTGCTGGGCTCACAGCCATGGACAACCATGCATTTTTTCCCTTTTCCATGGACCCTTTCTTTCCTAGTACCTCCAAAGGGTTTGTGAGGACTAGATGTCAAAGAAATTAAGACTCTGGTTCATTGGATAAGTACATGATGAATAGGGTTTTGGGTTTTGCAGGAGTCATGTGATATGAGTTAGGGCATGAGGTAGGAAATATCAATGGGCAGTTTCTAGGAATGTGCTAGTATCTTCCATGGGTGCTGTGAATGGAGGGTGAGTCCCTAGTTGGAGCTGAGGGATGTGGGCTTTTGGTAATAAATACATAGAAAGCATTCATAAGCCTGGGACTGCCTTCTCTACCCTCCTGGAGGTTGATGCTGCTACTGTCATTCTAGAGATGGAGAAACAGGACAGAGGGATTTCATTGCTTATGTCTCCTAGATAGTGAGCTATAAACCAGGATTTGAAATAATGATACATGAACAGGTACTTTGTGATTACAGAATATCTGTGTTAGGAAAACCTTGCAACTAATTTGTGTTTTACGGATCCTTAAAAGATGTTAGTTAACTCCAGACAGTTGGGGAAAGAGGCTTAGAAGCCAAGTGGATGTTACGACTAATGTTCTCCACGTTCGAGGTTACCTCCCCGACTCCAGTTTGGAACAGGTATTTGGAGGGCAAGTATAACTCTATAGAGGAATCTGACAAGACCAATGGGATGACCAGGCTACTTGCTTTATCAGAGTCTGTCTTGAAGACCCTTGGGGGCGCTGACATGACAAATCAGGAGGTCAACTCATAAGAGTTAGATGATCACACTGCAAGTCTGATGCCATGGAAGCTTGGGGGGCAGGGATAGACTGCAAATGTCATACAAGGGAAGGTTCAACTTAGTAGACAGGGAGGGCACCGGATCTCATGTTCATTGAGTTTTTCTTGGTCATGTGGGCTTTATAGTCTGGATTCATTAAGACCTAAGGCATAGGCTCTGTGTCACTCGGGCATGAATGCAGTGAATCTATTCTGTGTGCAAACTTAAGGCGAGTTACCTCCTCCTCCTCAGAATCTCAGATTTATCCATAACAAAATAGAAAAGTCACACCTACCCCTCCTCAGAATCTCAGATTTATCCACTGCAAAATAGAAAAAGTCACACATACCCCGCAGATTGGTTGCGAATATTACATGAACAATTAGAGGTAAGCTTATGTAGTCTCAGACTTCTGTCTGGCTTGAAGCTCTCTGTGGTTTCAAATTTATGTATGTATCTCCCCAGTCACATCTTTGTTTATACAATTTGAATTCAGCTCAGAATGTATGCTTTCCCTTCTTCTGATTTTATCTCCTGCCTTGCCCTGCTATTTCCCATCGTCCCTGCTTTAGAACTAGGTATTCCCACCCTGCTACTTGCTCAGACGTATCTCACCTAGACTTGTCCCTCATGCCTTCTTGCCCTCAAGCTCCACCCACATTCAATCTGTAAGCAATTCTGGTTTCTTCATCTTAGCGATGGACCCAGAATAGAACCATACTTTTTACCACTATGGCCCAAGCTGTCCCCCTTCCTGCTGTAGCCACGCCCTCCTCACTTAATGCCTTCTAATCATGGACCCTGTACATTTGTTTTGCTGTGGTTTTATTTTATTTTTGTACATTTATTTATTTACTCTCTCTCTTTTTCTCTGTTTCTCTGTCTCTCTATGTCTCTCTCTCTCTCTCTCTCTCTCTCTCTCTCTCTCTCTCTCTCTCTCTGTGTGTGTGTGTGTGTGTGTGTGTGTGTGCATGCACATGTTTGTGGACAGTTTGTGGGAGTCAATTCTCTCCTCTATTGTATTGATTCTTAGGATTGAACTCAGACCATCAGGCTTTGGAGCAAGAACCCATACCCACTGATTCATTTTGCTGGCCCTGGAGGGGTTTCAAAATGAAACTCTAATACATCACTCAGCTTAGATCATCCAGGGCATCCTATGCCAAGCCAGGATGAGCCCCAGGGTCTGCAGGGCCCTTCTAGTTCTGCCCCCCACATGTCAGCCCCTCTCCTACCCCCTTCCACTCTCCTGGCTGCATCTACTTGGGTCACACTAGTGGCTTTGCTGCTCCTTGAAGTTTCTAAGCCCATTGCAGCCTCCAGTCTCCTTTGTTCTGGATGTTCCAGGCTGGAGCTGGGCTTCCCCAGTCCTGCTTATAAATGAGCTTCACTGAGCAAGCCTTCTTCCAGTTCTCTCTCCGGAGTAGCACATCCCTTCCCAGCACTTTTTTCTTTAATTTCCACAGTCCTAACAGCACCTGACACATGTCGCATGCATGTCTGTTATATTTGTCCATGGTCTCACCTGAATAGGACCTCATGCCCTGAGGGCTGGCAGGTACTTTGTTTTGTTCTGGAGCAGCTCTTCTCATTTGGGGAACACTAAGCCAACATCTGTAGAGTGAATGCCTTTCCCCCCCTCCATGATCTGGCTTCATTGGGCCATCGTCACTTTTTCACCCCAGCCTTGGAGGTCAAATGAGAACATATTATTAGTGTCAGTTCTCTTCCCGGAACTACCTGTGAGAGACAGGGCATGGCAATTTTGGAAACAACGCTACGTTCTTTCTTCTTGTAGAAGGAATCCATAAGCCTTGTGTAGTGCAAAGACACAACAGCACACATACCCAAAAGACCAAGGCAGATTCAGAAAACAAAAATTCACAATAAAGAAAATGAAGAGGGGACTCCTAACTCAGTAGGTAAAGTGCTTGTGGAGTGGGCATGAGGTCCTGAGTTCAATCCGCAGAACCAACCCATGTGAAAGCACCAAGCATGGCGATGTGCACTTGCAAGCTCTGGAGGAGAAGAGCAGGATGACCCCTGGGGCTCACCGACTAGCCTGGACTGACTCCCTACTAGGGGAGCTCCAGGCCAATGAGGAATCCCATCTCAACAAACAAGATGAAACTGTGGGTGATCTCACAGACCTTTAATCCCAGCACTTGGGAGGTAGAGGCAGGTGGATCTCTGTGAGGCCAACTGGTCTACATAGTGAGTTCCAGGCTGGCCAGGGTTACATAGTGAGACCTTGTCTCAAACAACAAACAAACAAAACCCAAACCAAAGAACAAAAGCAACTCCTCTCCTGCCAAACCAAGAAAAAACAGAAGAGAAAAAAAATCAGAAAACAAGGTGGGCAGCATCTGAGAAAAACAGCTGGGGTTGTATAAGCTGGAGTTGTGTAACTACATACACACACACACACATACACACACACACATACACACACACACACACACACACATACACACACACATACACACACACACACACACATACACACACACACACACACACACACACACACACACACACACACACACACACTGTAAAGCTCTTGAAGTCCTGCCTCTCAGGTAGAATCACAGTCCCACCGCAGGCTTTCTTGTGAGCCACAGGTTGTTTTAGGGCAGGGGTGAATCAGAAGGAGTATTACACAAATGAAGAATATTGCTAAGGACACCAAGGACACAAAATGCTCTGGTGGAAAGTGGTAGGATAGGGAATTGGAAGAGGTTGGGTGCCATCCATGACTTTTTATTTTTTTTTAAATATCTTTACATATGAAGGGAAGTCAGTTTGTTTCAAGGTAACATTCTTGCATAAGGGAAGACAGAAAGGTACTTTCTGAAGGAGAGAAGACAAATACATTTTGCCTTTTATTTTGTTTAACTTTTTTTTTTTTTTTTTCGAGACAGGGTTTCTCTATGTAGCTTTGCGCCTTTCCTGGAACTCACTTGGTAGCCCAGGCTGGTCTCGAACTCACAGATATCCACCTGGCTCTGCCTCCCAAGTGCTGGGATTAAAGGCGTGCGCCACCACTGCCCGGCTTGTTTAACTTTTTAAAGCACCTACTTGGATGGGATTTTCTTTAAGGTCATGAGGGCTGGGTTTTAATACAAGAAGATTCATGTTAGTAGGACATGAGACTGAGGCAGGAGAATGGCAGCTATTGGAGGACTTACCACAGCAAATGCTGCATGCATGGCACAGTCTTCCCCCTACATTCATAGGCATATGTGTCCTACTTGAAAGCCTGAAACTGCAAATAGTACTAAACCTGTGTATACTGTGCTTCCTCCCTGGTATATTTATAGTGAAGCTTAATTTATAAATTAGACACAGCTAGAGATTAGCCATAATTAAAAATTAAATAGAATTATAACAATACATGTAGTAAAATTGCTAGTGTAACTGCTCTTGCTCTGGGGGCCATTATTAAATAAAATTACACTACCCAAACACTAAGTACTGTGGTACTCTGACAGTATCAACAAGAACTGGTGATTAGTGGGTGAGTAACACATACAGTGTGGATACAGTGGACAAAGGGATGATTCAGCTTCCAGGAAGGCCATTACTCACAATGATGGGTATATGAAACTTGATGAATTATTTTCTGAACCTTCCCACTTAATGTTTTTATAGTGCAGTTTACCAAGGCTTATTGAAACTGAAACATGAAAGGGTAGATAAGGTGGGAATGAGTGACCATAGTTAACTTATTTCGCTCTCATAGTGATCTTAAGTGGTGGGAATTCTCAGTTACATTTTCCAGACAGGACCTGGTGGCTTGGAGAATTTGAATGGCTTCTGCAGGTGTGTTTCTTCAGAAGTGGTGTGTGATTTGAACCCAGACCATCTCCCAAGAGCTTGCATTTATAACCATGAGAAGCATGACGACAGGCAGATTGAAAGGGGCAGCTTTGCCAAGATGGCAGTGTATTTGATGAGCTGTGTGAGGAGGCTGGGTTTCCATAGAGACCTTTGTTCTCTTCCCTCTCCTCCTTTTCCCATATACTCTGTTGTGTTGCATGTTATCAGACACCTTAGGAGACCCTGGTTCTTTGTCTTAGGGAAGTTTCTCCTGGAAACGCCTGCTGATGGCTTGATGGAATTGGAGGGCTGGAGGTGGTACCCGCAATATGAATGATGAGGAAAATCTTGAGGTGGGGATAGTGAGAAAGCAGCCATGCAGGTCATTCTCTAGCCTTAGGATCTGTTGTAACAGGTACCTTTCCTGCAGATGAGTAAGAGTTCTAGAAGTGAGTATACTATAGGGCGGTCATTAAACTATTTTTTTTCTTTTTAACCCCTTGAAAACTTGGTTCTAGAGATGGGAGATGATGGTTATAAAGTTAGTGTGTTGGAGGGGTGTTTGGGGGAGTGTCATAAGGCCGCAGTGGGAAGATATAAGTCATAGCCTTCTGTGTGAGGGTAGTTTTCATAGGTTTATTAGAGAAGAAGACCTATGGGCTCCATTCAATTCAACACATCTTAATTGGGCATCTCCAGACATCATAGTAGATGCTTGAGATGGAGTCTGCACAGTGGCTGTAAGTGACATCTGGCAGAGTGGAAACCTGGTCACTATTGAGCAGAGTTGATGAATTGGGTGTGGGGACAAGAGAGGGATCATTGTACAGAGCTCCCGGGTGCTGGTGTGAGTAGCCTTCAGATGGTTGGCTCCAGAACTTCTCTCCCAGGGATGGCGGCCAGGTCCAGATCTCCAGGGCAGGCTTCACCTATTTCAAAGAGGCCAGGCTAAGAGAGGCCTTGGAAGTGTCAGGACTACAACTTGAATCTTTTCATTTCTTCCTTCCTTACAAGAAGTTTCCATTTTTCCCAAACTCACTGATTTCTCCTCCATCTGTCCATGGCCTTCTGCTCTCCTGAGCCCCCTTGTCTATACAGAATAAGAATATGGAGAGTATGAATTGATAGAACACTTACTAAGCTGAGAGAAAAATCAGAAATTAGTCAATATGGGATTCAGTAAGCCAGCTAGATCCAGGTCCAGTTCTGATTCTATGGATGTGGTTGTCACAGACAGCTCCAGCTGCTAAGGTTTTTCTGTCAGCTACAGAATCTCCCTTAGTGCTAATATGAAAGTTTGGAGTTCAGTTTGACCTCTCATTCTAGAGATACATTAATTGACTCTTAGAGAAGTAGAGGTTTGGGGTTATATAAATAAAGTCACACAGCAAGTTGGTATGCCTTGACATCTGGGCACAGTAGTGGTTAAAACATCATGAAGCTGGGTAGAGAGGATGTGTAGGAATTCCAGACTGACAGGACATGGTTATCTGTGTGATGCAAACCAGTCCAGCAGTCTTTGGGTGGAGGCTGAGGCCTATGCTATTGTCTTTTCCCCCCACCTAAGAACCTTGGCTATCAAGTAAGAATGGGACTAAAAGGATCAATGTTAAGCTTGACTGTTCTGGAAGACCAATTCAAGGTCATCTGTCTGCCCTTGTCTTTGGAAAGTCCTCTCCCTGGGCACAGAAGCACTGTTCTTGATGGCTTGTAAACTCCGCCCTCTTCTCTCCCTGCCTTACATGACCATCTTGTTGTACCTCCTATGTTATTTACTAAGTCTCTTCTGAAGCAGGCTGCTGAGGTTCCCACTGCCCCTCTGCTTCAAGAATTTGACTCCTGGGGAGGAGCTAAGCACTGAATCTAGAGCAGTGGCTTGATGTGTGGATACTCCAGTCCTTTGCTCTTCATGATATGAGTCTTCTGGATGCAGTGAGCTGAGCACAATGCTCAGAAGCTACAGATTAATCTGGCTTGGCCTTGCTTTGGCGTTTTGATAGGCAATGTGGAGTGTGATGGAGAGAACTGTAGAATCTTTCTTTGACATTTACAATGGGCTTGTATTATCGGCATTTTTCATGTCTGGCCCAGCACAGTTAGGTGTGTGTGTGTGTGTGTGTGTGTGTGTGTGTGTGTGTGTGTGTGTGTATCAGGGCTGAGAGGTTGGTGGGTCCCTTAAGGTTAAGTTCAGTCTATTGTCGCGGTTAAGTTTATAGCTGCCTGTGTGAACCTCTTGACTTAAGGGCAATTGTTGCTCAGTGGCTCAGACTATAGATGGGCACATGGAATATGTGAACAGAGGAGGGTGTTGCCACCTTGATGCCCTGGTGATCAGGGTTAGCCTGGGATAATCTGGATACATCTAGAAAGAGAAGGGTGAGGAAATTCGTATTGGTCTGGACCTCAGACTGAGTAAGTTGGGGAGGGGATATTAAGAGGAGAATACTGTAAGTTTTGGCAGCATGAACAAGAGGAGTTCAGAGGGATGGCTAAGGAGGGGGCAGGATGCATCAGCCTCCTGGAGTGGATTCTCTCAGTCCCCATTCTATACCATGCCTGACTGGGCCTGCATTTCAGCCTTGAGCCCTTGCCAGGGTCCAACCAGCACTCACCGCCCTGGCTGGCACTGACCCCTTGGCACTGGCTTGAACGCCATTTGTCTTTGTGTCTAATCTGCAACGTGTGCAGATGCAGAAGTGGCTCAATTGATGACCTGTCTTCCGGAGCACTCAGGGGATCCTGGGAGGCTCTGTTGCTCAGATATTTCTGAGGTGTTAAGGAGCCCTTGGTAGAGATCTGTGTGGGGAGGTTAATGATGATTGCCCTCCTCCTTCCCCCATCACTCTTTTTTTCCTTGTCTGGTAACTTTGGTTCATTTTAAGTAAGTTTTACATTTCAAACTGAGATAATGTTTAAGGATTGTAGTTCTTGAAGGATTAATTTCCAGAGAAAGTGAAAAAATGAACACACAGCGGCAAAGATGAAGCAGGGCATGCTCTTTGCATTTTCTGTCTGGGGTTTCATAGTCATCTTGTAGGGTATTCATGAGTTCGCTCATTCATTCATTCATTCACTCATTCATTCTCTTATTTATTCACTTGCTCAGTGTTTGTTGCAACCAGGCTCAGACATAAGACTTTGACAATGATAGCAAGAGCCACAAGAGCCAGGAAGAGTGGTGTGGTTAGGTATAACATGCTTCTTGTGTGGGTGTGAACTTGCCTACTAAAGAAAGGGTATTTTGTTCCCTTTGTTCTCCAGATGAGGAAACTGAGCATAGAACCAGGTTGTTCACTCTTACCCAGCAAAGTAGAGGAGATCGTTCTCAGTCCAAACCCTGGATCTTTCTGCTATGCCCTGCTACCACCAACAGAATCTTGGCTGTGCTCAGTTGTAACACATCACATCACTGTATCCATCCTTACAAACTGTCATTGGCACAACTTCACAGATAGGAAATTGGACCTCAGGGCAGGCACCTTTCCCAAGAGCACACTGCTGAGTATCAGAGGGATTCCAATACAGGTCTGTATGACTAAGCTGAGGTGTTTAGTCACCGTATCACAAGATGCCAGCTTGGTTGTTTGTAGACCAAGAGATATTTATTTCCTCCCTTTTTAGAGATACAATTACTCTCTAGGGAATTCTATGTCACCCCCCTAGAAAGCACAATGTGAGAACCAACACCCGGGTCTTCACCTCCTGTGTGGAACTCCTGCTCTGAGTACTGTGTCTTTTCATGACTTATGACCCTGAGCAGTACCCTGGCCATGTCACTCCAACCTCCATTGCTGATACTTAGCCATAGAGGACAAGTCCTTGGTCTTGGGTGTGGACTCCTTGAAAGAAAGATGCAAGCAGATACTGGACACCTGGTACGGGTTAGAGACTGTATTCCTCATGAGGAAAGAACAAAATGAAATGAGCTATTTATCTTGGCATTGGAAAATAATTTTCAAGGGTGTTAGAAACAAGGTCCATCCTCTGTGTGTGTGTGTGTGTGTGTGTGTGTGTGTGTGTGTGTGTGTGTGTGTGTTGACCAGCTCAATTGTCCTGCTTTTAACAATCTCACAGGCTAATTGGCAAAAGTGATACATGTGCATGTGGTACATTCATTTAGTCACTATTGAGTTTCTGCACAGACCAGGCACTGTGGTGGGCGTAGGGACTTCTGTGGTTAAAAGGGAAGACAAAGTCCCTGTCCTTGCAAAGTTTCCCTCTGTGTCTTGGGGGAGTGAAAGTAGAGCATGCTGAAAAGAAAGCCAAATATAAATGAGGTTAGAGATGTGAAGGAGGGGTGCAAGGAACTATTAGATCTGAACAGGATGTCTATGAGAGTTGAGTTGAGAAGACTTTCTTGTAGGAGACAAGCTTTGAACTAATGGATAGGTGAAGAGGCTCTGATGGAGGAACCAAAAGGATTCTTACAGTCACTAGGATTCTTCCAGATGGAGAAATCAAGCCTACCCAATGAGAAGGTGGCTTAGCGTCAGGGCTGGAGGATGCTGCAGGCAGTGGTAACTGTGTCATTTTGTATACTCCCCACTTGTTCTTCTGAAGAGACCCTAGACTTTACTCCAGTAGTTTGGAAGTGTGGTAGTTTGCTTGTCTTGAACTTCTGTTGTCTCCCTCCTTCCTCTGAACTCTGACCATGACTCTGTGGCTACCTGCACCAGCATATAAATTATCCAGTGGGCCTCAGCACTTTGCCCAGCAGCCAGCGCACTCAATAACATGCATGCATAATCAATACAGGAGGCTGCTGCTGCTGCTGCTTTTAGCCGGGGCACTGGAGGAGAACCTGGGCTCTCAGAGCTTTTCTGCCTACTGGTGTTTGTTCTCGCCATCATTCCTGTCTTTCTTCTGGCTTCCACCCAGCTCTGTAGGTGTCTGGTAGGGTGTTATAAGTGGATCACGGTTCGTGTCCTAGGGTGCCTGGCTATGCCATAGTGCAACATCGGACCCTGGCACCCCAGACTTTCCACTCTGTACATTCCCTTGCTGTTCCTGGCATTGCCAGGCCTTCTGAACATTTCTAAGGTATCTAAGTCTTGGCAAACAGGCTGGCATATAAGATCTGAGGGCCTTCTTTGTTTTCTGGTCAGAAGGAAGGAAAGTCTTGGGGAGACAGGCTTAGCTCCATGTATCTCAATGAAAGCAGCTGAATTGGGTTGGATGCACCCTTTTCTGGGGCATCTATGGGTCATCACAAGGGGTATTATTTCCCATATCCTGCTCCTCCTCTTCTGCCATGATCAGGGAGAAGAGATAGCTTTGAAAACCTTTTTTCTACCCTACCATCCATTCCCAAACACCATCTGAGTGTCATCTGTATATAAAGCAATGTGAGCGATCACACATCCTTCAGAAACATGGAGGCAGGCATCACGTGGAGATGTTTTCAGTTGAGGAATGAGCATAACTCCCAAGGGACCTGTGTCCTGGAAAGGACAGGGAACATGCTCTGCTTCTCACTTGTGTCCTATGGTTGCTGTTCTGCTGGTCACTGTCCTGCGCAGCTCTGGGTGGGGAGGTGCTCTGCTGGGCCGGATTCTGCCTGGCAGAAGAATTTGATTTTTCTTCTTTTGTTCTCTTCCTTATTCAGACACACTGTATTCAGAAAGAAGCTGCCATTTCCATCATCCCTTCCAGGTGGACAGTAGACACACTTTATGTCATATGACTTTCCCTGCCTCCGTTTCCCCACCTACTCTGGCTTATTGTAGCACAGGAGAGCATCTGGGCTATTCGGCCTCATTCTGGCCTGCAATCTAAGAAATAGAAAGGATGGAGGATGGGTCAAGCTGATAAAGAATTTGGGACCTGGAAATGGGGCTTGACATGGGGGTGATTTGGACATAATCTTACCCAAGGTTAGGAGATGGTGCCCAGCAGAGAGGGGAGATGTACATATACTGTTGACAGAAAGGAGACAGTTCCTTGAAAGAAAGGAAAGGGCAGAAAAGAAAAGGAAGGGGAAGGAGGGGGAAGCTGGCTCTTCTGGAATTGTTTGGCTCTACCCTGTCTGTGCCTCATGTACTCACAGTGAGATCTTACTGTAACCTTCCTTTGTTAGGGGACTTTGTTCCCCTTGCAAATCAAAAGTTCAACAGTGGCCCCAGTTCCCTTTGAGCTGTGTGGCACTCAAAGGAGACCAGTGGAGCAAATGATGCTCAGATGGTGGCCTGGGAGCAGGGTCTAGGTTGTGTTTCCTTCCTGGTAACTTCTTGCCAACTTTAGATGTCAACTTTTATTCTGAGGCTTGAGGAGAATTCCTAGAAAACTCCTTAGCTTTTTTTTTTTTTTTTTGGTTTTTCGAGACAGGGTTTCTCTGTGTAGCTTTGCGCCTTTCCTGGAACTCACTTGGTAGCCCAGGCTGGCCTCGAACTCACAGAGATCCGCCTGGCTCTGCCTCCCGAGTGCTGGGATTAAAGGCATGCGCCACCACCGCCCGGCTTCCTTAGCTTCTTTTATAGCTAGCAGTTTCTTTCCAAGGCCAGACAATGGGCATGTATGTCTTGGTTCTACGGTGATGGAGAACAAAAACTCTGACTTGTGGCTGGCTGTGAACAGGGCTTCTGGGTTCAAGGAATGGTCTGGGCATGCCAGAATTAGGGGAAACAGCAGGATTAGTTAGCGGGACACTGTCAGAGCCTTCATTGTGAGGGTTGATGTGAAGCCCCCATGAGAGAACATGAAGTCAGGCTTTATCAAAGGGGAGCGGGGAAAGCCAGCAGAGGCCAGAGAGGTTGGCTAGAGTGGCTGGAGGCTGGGGAAGGAACAAGCTGGCTCCCAGGGTAGGTCACTAAGGTGGCCATTCAGATTGTCTACAGGGCCAGCTGAACCTAAGATCCCATCCCCAAAGTACCGGGACATGGCAGTTTGAGAAGGTGGAACGCAGTTTGGTTTTCCTCAATGGTAATATAGATAAGGACAGTTAACATTTGTTTGTGGTGTACTTGTGTGCACTGGGTGTTGTACTAGGCATTTCCTAGTGTGTTTTTTTCTCTCTCTCCTTCGTCCTCTCCCTCTTTCCCTCTCCCCCTCTTCCCGTCTCTTCTCTCTCTTTCCCTCTCTCCCTCCCTCTCCCTTTCTCTTTTTGTGTCTCATTTCTAGAAGATCTAAGCTGTTCCGCTGCGTTTCTCACCTTGCTAGCTGGAGATGACTGGGGTATGCGAATTCTGGCCCCTCCCACTCTAAGACATGCATTCTCTCTGTGAACTCATTCTGTTGTTTTCTTAGCAACAAGTCCTTATTCAAACCATGGGTGGGAGGAGCCTCACTTGGTGTTCTGTTTCCTGCTTTGCCTGTGCCTGAGTGGGCAACTTTGTCTCCCAGGAGGCTTGATGAGCCCGGAAGGCAGTTGTTCTGTAAGACACCTGTCGATACGAGCAGCTGCCGCACCCTTTTCCAAGATGGAAGCAATCCAACCTGCTGTGAACTAGGGAGGGGCTCAATGCATTATGAAAGAGTGACTTGGCCCCCGGGGGGGGGGGAGTGGGTGTCATAGACTTTTGTACCTGCACTAAGTGAATGCCAGCTGAGCTGAAACTAAAGCAGAGCCCTGGAAGTTAGGGAAGGAGAGAGAAGACCAAGGGAGGGGTTGTCCTGGGGTTCAGCATGCAGTCTCTATCAGAGCTGCTGTAGTGGGACGTATTTTAGGAGCAGTTTTCCTGTCTGCTGGTGGGGTGAAGCCTCTTGTTGGTTCATCTGCTTTGTCTGGGGTGGGGTGACTTCCAACAGCACAATAGCAGGTGATCTGGGGAAAGGGGGCGACTCTAATCTTGAACTAACTGTTAATAGAGATCTTAAGGGAAGTGGGTTCTGTTGCAGTATGAGTGGGTCCCCTTAATTGGACGGAACCATTAGATAAGATTGCAGCCATGTGAGGAGCCTGAGTAACTGTATGGGTTGTGAATGTTCAACTTGAGGAAGAGAGAGGGAGCCCATGGAAACAGTAGTGTTAGTCTGGTGAAACCCAAATGGTTCTCACAGTAGGGTCCCAGAGTCACCTGAGAATATGTGTGGGTCCTACCGCAGAGGTTCTGAATATGAAAATCTGGGGATAGGGTCCAGCCACCTGTGCTTTAAAAAGCTTTTTTTCCAGGTGATTCTGGTGCCTGGAACCACAGGCTTTATAAGGTAAGCGAAGGTAAGCGGTAGTGTGGTTCTTAGACATAATAGTTCTCAGGATGAGAAGATAAAACTTTGAACTTCCTGTCTTTATATTATCTACTGGAAGTAACTTCCTGTACCTTTTTTTTGGTCAATTTGAAGGAGTTCTTCAGTAATTCAGGCAAAGTTCCTCATGGGGTAGCTACTCTACCCACCCTATCCCAGGAAGAATCCTCACTGGACCCTGGTGGCTGGAGAGATGTGGATTGATTGTGGGTCTTGGGGGGTGCTTCCCTAATGCAATGTGATGTAGCTGAGTGAGATCTTAGGCTTGGCTTCTGTCCCGTGGGGGTCAGCTTCAGGGGTTGCCCTGTGTTTATTCCTGACCTCAAGATTCAGTTTCTCCATTTATGAAATGAGGGTGGGTTTAGCTCTCTAACGTGCCTTCTTGGAGTGATACTCTGTGGTACTTGGAGAGGTCCCTGAGAAAAGCCACGGTTACATCATCCTGGAAACAGAAGCATTGATGCTGCCATACTTCCACATTAATATTGGAATCGACAGCCTGCTGACCATCTGGAAGAATCTCCCAGGGCAATGAAGGCTCTGGACCCAGATTTGAGAACTGTATTCTAGGACAGGTGCCTCATTAATAGAAATGACTTCTTGAGAACAAGGCCAAATAGGCCCTCTGACTTTGTATAGGCAAAACTCTCCACCTGTCAAGACTTTTGAACACAGAGGTCACTCTATACGAAAGTGCCGTTCTCTGCTCCAGGTCTTACCGGCTTTGACCTCTCTGAGACTTGTGGATTTGATGGTTTCTACTAGGAGACATTAATGGTTCTGTGAGACCAGCTCTGGGTCAGGGAGCAGCTTGTGGGTGTTCTGTCCTGTGGCTGGAGACTGTTTGGACATGAGGGTAGCCAAGAAGGAACAAAAATCTGCAGGTGAACCAGGGAGAGCCCCTGCTTATAGGATTGGTTCTGCTTCCATGGCCTGCTTGGAATGTCTATGTCAGAGAGAGAGAGAGAGAGAGAGAGAGAGAGAGAGAGAGAGAGAGAGAGAGAGAGAGAGGGAGAACTTGACTTTTGAAGTAAAATTGCCCTGTGTGTTTGTGAAGCAAAGAGGCTGCTGATAAGTATTATGCTGGAGACGGAAAGCGGAGAAACATCAGCCTTGGGAGCTGGTGGAGAGATGGGGCGATGAGTGGAGACAGAGCTGCTGTGATGTGGTTCTTCTTCCAGCCTCTCAGTGAGGTCCCTAGGGGAGAATGGGTAGCAAGGACCAAGGCCGTTTAATCTAAGACCTGTTTCAGATGAGGACCTTGCCTGGAGGCAGGAACGGATGACAGGTACAGTGTGTAGGGGAAGGATTCTCATAGCTGTGGGAGTGAGATGGGTGAATAGAGGGGGTCCTGGGTGAAGCAAGAGGGGTGTCAACAGAATGGACAGTCCGAGACAAGCCACTCGCGTTCCCCTGTTGGACAATGAATCAAGATCTACTCTTGTCCATAGACACAGAGAATTTGACAGAACATTTCAAATATTTTTGAAAAAAAAAAAAGGGACACAAAGGCAATTTAAGTCTGTTTCTACAAAAGGACTGTGGACTCCCTGCTAGTTTGAGAAGTAGCAAGAATATGGGTCTCATTTCTGGGGGATGTCAAGAGTAAGGCGATGTGACATTTGTTGGGTGTGAGGACTCATCAAGGCAGCTGTGCTGCTGAGGCCTTCTGTGCTGGGTCGTCTGTCATGACCCCATAAGGATGTGGCCGGTGGGAGGGTCTCAGTGATGCTCAACTACTCCAGGCTTCCCTTCAGCCTGCGAGGTGGCGAACCAGTGGCAGCCATGGGTGTTTCTAGTTCTACCATGCCCTGCAAAGTGGGTCCTTATGCCAAGCCCGGTCCCCACCAGTGTCCAGAGGAGGGAAGCTGAGTGCTCTGAAGAGTACTGGGCCTTTACTAGGGACAAGGAGGAGACGGGAAAGGGGACCAGCTTCCGCAAATCGAGCCTAGAGTGAGGCACTTGATATGTATCATGTCGCTACCACAGTCACCCGGCAGGGTACATAGGATTAGCAGTCACTGAGGGGCCAAAGCATCAAAACCCTTGAATAAAGAGCTCAGGCAGCTAGCAAGTGGGATAGACAGCACCAGAGCCCTGGCTGAGCCTCTATTGGGGTTCTCTCTGCATCCCCAGGTCTGGGAGTTTGTTACCACTGCAGACAGTGGAGATGGCATGGACATCTCCCTGTGCCTGTTTCTGCTCAGATAATGCTTTCACTCTTATTTGTGTCCAAAGCATCCATCGTCCTGATGGCGCATCACTGGGTGGGTGGGGGTAGGTCAGAAGTGTTGAGGAGGGTGTGTCCTCTTTGCTTCAGGCACCCACCCCGCCCCCAGTGAGAGTCTTGTTGGATGGATACTAGGCTCCCTGTTGGTGTATCTCTGTAGGAAGGTATTCTCCCCTGTAGCTGTTTCAGGGTTAGACACTAGAAACCTGTGGCCTGGGAGTCTGAAGTGTCCCTCTGACTCTAATCACTGACAGTTAACTTGGCATAGCTTCAGATTTGGTAGGAAACATGACAGGCAAGTTTGCTGTTTTTCATTATTTTTTTTTTCCTCTTAGGCGTGTAGTCCATGGCTTTTGAGGGTGACGTTATCATTTAAGTGGTATAATTCACACACACACATATTAAGTGAATATACATATTTATATTTTTAAGTAAACATCAAGTATGTTTCCTTAGGACTTAAAAAAAAATTCTTAGTGTTATTTATCCTTCTTCTCCTTCCCTCTGGACTGTCCTTCCTCCTCCCCAGTGGAGGTCCCCTCGTACAGTTTTCCTGATGCCCCTTCATAGCGCCTGTCTCCTACTACCTCCCCTTGGTGTTACCCAGTCCATCTGGCTCTTAGAATCTCCCCATCTCCTATTCCACACAGCTCTCTGAGCCCTGAGGGGAGGGGTTTGATGAAGACATCCCATTTAGGACTGAGTGTTCCAAAGTCTCTCACTCTGCACCCTGTCCAGTTGTGGGTCTCTGTGTCAGTTCCCGTCTACTGCAAGAGGAGGATCACCTAGAGAGGCACTGATCTATGGGTCTAGCAAAATGTCTTCATTATATATATATATATATATATATATATATATATATATATATATATATGTATGCTATGTTTCTTTAGCAGAACAATAGTATTTGGTTTTCCCCTAGGTACATGGCCTATCTAGTCCAAGGCTCTTGGCCACCTGGGGAAGTGTCAGGCGTGGGCTCCATCTCATGCAATACCCCGTAAATCCTATCAGAGAGTGGTTAGTTTCCCCCATAATGTCTGCGTCACTATTGCACTGGCATATCACGTGGGCAGGTCACCACTGTAGGTGGAGGGTTTGTAGCCAGGCTGGTGTTTACCTTTCTCCTCTGGTAGCATGTAGTGTACCTTCCGGAACCATGAACACTAGTCAGGAGGGGTGTAGGCTCTAGTTAGGCGCCAGCTTGACTTCACCATGTTCCAAGAGATGTGTAAGCATTGCCTCCAGCAAAACTGGGGGGAGATGAAATCTCAAAGTAGCAAAAGGTGGAGACATAGAGAAAGAAGGGACCATGACCTGGAGGACCCCACCTCAGAGCTTGAAAAACTGAGTTCACTTTATTTCCTTTACTAGCCTGTTACCACTATTAGCACACATTATCTCATATAATGAAAATAACGCCTAATAAATACTGGAAACATAGAAAGTAATAAAAGTATAAAGGCAAACAAACAAGGAGTTACATCTTTATGTTGTCTTCATTATGTGTATGTATGATGCTATGTACAAATAAATGCTTTTGATATGCACGTATGCATGTGAGTATGTATATATGTGTGTATGTATGTATGCATGTGTGCATGCATGTGTGTATGTATGTGTATATGCATGCATGTATGTGGAAGCCAGAAGTCAATATTGGATGTCTTATTCAACACTTGCCATTTTATTTTAAATTACATCTATTTGTTAATTCATTTTATTGTGTGTATGTGTGGAAATAGGAGGACAACCTGTGGGAGTCAGTTCTCTTCCTCCGCCATGTGGACTCCAGGGGTCCAACTCAAGTGATCAAGCTTGGTGGCAGGGACCTTTCCTCACTGAGCTGTCTTGCCAGCCCTCTAACTCACTTTTGGAGATTGGGTCTCTTAGTGAATCTAATGCTTAGTGATTCAGCTAGGCTGTCTGGCCAGTGAGCTCCAGGGATCGGTCCCTTGTCTCTGCCTCCCCAGTGTGTACCTGGCATGTTTATGTGGGCATTTGGGATCTGAACACAGGTCCTTATGCCTGTTCAGCAAGCATTGTACTTAATAAACATCTCTCTAGCCCATTTTTCATTTTTTAAAATAGGAACACTCTGTACATAGCTGGTTTTCTCACTGATTCTTGTGTGTGTGTGTGTGTGTGTGTGTGTGTGTGTGTGTGTGTGTGTGAGAGAGAGAGAGAGAGAGAGAGAGAGAGAGAGAGAGAGAGAGAGAGAGAGATTGTTGATCAAATTCAGGACCATGGATGTGCTAAGCAAGTGCTCTGTCACTAAGATTATGTTTCTAGATTTTTGAAACAGGGTCTCCCTATGGAGCCCAGGCTGGTCTTGAACTCAGGAGTCTACCTTGCCTCTACCTCTAAGTTCTGAGATTATAGGCTTGCTCTACTGACCCAGTTACTCATGCTTTTGTTGTGAGCCTCTTACTGTATGTAGATGGAAGTTTCTCTGTGTCCCATCCAGCTCTGCAGCCGCTTGGTCCTAAGTAAACACATAGAGACGTATATTAATTGCAAACTGTATGGCCTGTGGCTCAGGCTACTTGCTAGCCAGCTCTTACAACTGAACTCAACCCATTCCTATTAAGCTATGTTTTGTCACGTGGTTTCATGGCATTACTTGTTCTCTCACATCTTGATTCTCCTGGTGGTGGCTCGCAGTGTCTACTCTGGCTCTGCCTTTATTCTCTCTATATTTCTCTTCAATTTCCTGTCTGGCTCTATTCTGCTTTGCCATAGGCCAATATAGCTTTATTTATTAGCCAATGGGAGCAACACATATTCACAGCATACAGAAAGATATCCCACAGCACTGTATAATAGGTATTCTTTTATATTTTACTTTAAAAGTCATAAATGTATTAAAGTATTCTATTACATAGAGGTAATTATTTATTTTATTCCTCATGATTTGTTCTGTAGATTTTACTTAAAAAAAAAACCAAGACATCATTGTGTTTCTCCTTTTCCAGTGATATCATTTTATCATTCTGCTTATAGTGTATAAGAATAAACATTTGCCAATATCCTTACCATATATTCTCACTAACTAACCTTTGTCTACCTGATAGGGTAGAAAAATACCTCTTCCTTGTTTCAGCCTTGAACCACTCTGAGGAAGAGTGTGAGCATGTATGGATGGGTTCTTGTGGGATTTTAAGAAAAAACAATGTTATCTATTGCATCTTGCTTTTCTTTTTCTTTTTTATTTGCCTCTTTGGAATTTTCCTTTGCCAATGTAATGCAAAACATCAGATCACTATTTTAAGAAAAAAGGCATATAAAGTATCTTTTAAATGACATTTCTCACAATTTTATTTATAAAAAGAATAAGTTGACATAGTCTAAAATTTTACACTATTGGACTGATTGAGTTATGCAATCATTAAAATAATTTAATGGCAAAAGGAAAACCAGATCATGATTACAATGATCCCAATTAACTAATATGTGCATAGAAAAAAGTCATCAGTGTCAATGTTAATTATTTCCAAATAGTGTAATTATAGTTTCCACTGTATTTTCAAAGTTTTTCACAGGTATATATATATATATATATATATATATATATATATATATATATAACTATTATATATATAAAACTATTATTATTATCATAAACAAAACAAATGTTAGCATGTACATTCTAAAATATGATACACAACAGCTCCAAGTACTTACATTCTGGTCACTTTAGATTCTCCTAAGGGCTTTATGAGTTACGTATTTTCATATTCTTTGAGTTATGTGGAGCTCTTTGGAAGCTTATAAGATAATTTTTATAGGAGGGACTTCTAATGAGGCTCAGCAAAGATGAAGAGAAGCCTTCTATCAACTCTTTTGCTCCTAGAGTTGATAAAGACAGACTACTTAGGTGCCTACTACCTCAGGATATGGGTTATGCTGAATGTGCCACTCCAAATACCAGTGTATGTCAGGCTCATTGAGGTTAGTGTTTAAAAGGTGAAAGGTAGGGAGGACCAGAGGGTTAATGTCTAATCGTGTTAGGAGAGGGTTAAGTATTTATAATAATGGCCGGTATAGTCGGGGCAGACTCTTGTGCAAATTCCGTCACTGGCTATTGAGGAAGTAGAGGTACAGAGGGATGAAATTATTTGTCCAAACCAATGTCTTCTTACTTTTCTCATCACAGTGTCCTACAGGGTGGGGTAGGATGTTCTGTGTGTTTGATTGGCTGAAATGAAACATACTTGATGAGATGAAATATGATGAAATGAAAATACAATAGACTTGATGGGTTTGAAGTGCTTTCAGTTGCTTAGGTAGACTTCAGATTAAAAGATCATTTAATTGTATAAGAAACAAGACTGGTAAAGTCAGTGTGGGTCTTTTTTGTTTTATTATGATGCTCATTCAGTGATGTTCAGAGGAAGAGAAAGCATTGAACTTTGCAATCAAAGGAGGTAAACTAAGGCAAACTACCAGAGAGAAGAACCAAAGTTAGGATAGATTATTTTCTCTACACTCTGGTAGCATGTGGATCTGTTCTGATTTTCTGACCTTGAAAGCACTCAGTGACATAGGTTTTCTTCCCACTGAGCCTTCTATCCTGGAAGAATGATGAAAATTCTAAGTACTAGAGATTTCATTTACCTTATGACTCAATGCCCCCTGTTGAAATAGCCTGCTTGTCTTTGGATGTCGTTGCCCTGAGCGTTAAAACATTGAATTCACTTTGGGCATCACTCTGGGGTCTTGTCTGGAGGAGGCAGCAGTTAGAATGATAGAGGGCTAGAATTCACAGCCAGTGAGGAGCTCTTCAAGCAGGTGATGTGTGTAGTGGAAGAAAAGCTAATTGAGGGGATGAGCAGAGAATGACATCTGCCTTCAAAGATGTGAGAGCTGTCATGGAAAGAAAGAATAAAGTTGTTCTAGGTGACACTTGTCAGCAGAACTGTGACTGATGAAGGGGATGCTAGGGGGAGAATCATTCCAGCTTAGAATAACAAAGAACTTTCTAGAAAAAGAAGTGTCCAGACAAGCTTCCGAATGATTGTTAGAGGAGATTCCTGTACTGCATGACCATGAAGGATCATTTCAAACCTGTGCTCTTAAAATTCTTCAATTTGATGTCTACCCAATATGTATATTCGTCACCTGCTCTTATTAATAGTTGTCATACGTTCTGCTAGATGCTGAAATTATAATGGTGAGCAGAACAGACAAGATCCTTGAGCTCGTAGTCAGCTGTCAGAGATAGACTGTAAATAGATTAGTCCAAGATATGACTCTAATAGTGTAAAAAAAGGTAGCATACACTGTCACAAAGGAAGGACTCTAGGTTAGTTGGTATGAATTGTGAAGACTTTCTGGAGGAAGTGAGGTCACCTAAGAACTGACCATGTCTTCGCTGGGCTAAGAGGGCAGATAATATGCCAGGCAGCGGTGAGCAGTCTCAGCCAAGGTGAAGGAGCAACACAGTGCCCAGTGACACTGGTTATTGATAATGAGCCCATTGATTAGAAGTGTGTTCTGAAAAGGTTGGCAGGCAGGTGGTGAGGGACCTTGTCTTGCAAGCCTGAGTTTGGACTGTAAGTTGAGAGTACTCATCATCAAAAGTCTCTAAGGGAAGAAGTTGCATGGCCAGACTCAGTCCATGCAAAGACTACATTGGCTCTAGGGTGGGAGTGAGCTAGGAAATCAAGATGGAGATCAAGGGACCAGCTGTGAGTCTCTTTCAGAAGCTGAGGTAAGGGATAGTACGAGGCTAGCCCACTGTCATGTCAGCAAGGGTAAACAGGTGGGAGGGCAGAGAGGAAGAGATTGTATTGAGCAGTCGGGGAATTGGGGGTGACTGAGAAACCAGCCCATGGAGCAGATCTCAGGACAGAAGGGAAGACAATGAGCCTATTTTGGAACATGCCATTTTTGAAGTCGTGATATGTCAGTGGGAATGTCCTTTCATCAGATATTATAATGTACCTAGGGGAGATTCACTTTTTTCCTCCATGATGCTGTGGGGAAATTATTTTAAGGCAGGAGAGTTTTTCTTCCAGAACTCTTCCATAACTGCATCCCCTGGATCCTTACACCATTCCTGTCAGGTTGAGGTGGGGTGTTTGTCTCTGTTAAGTGTTCCTACTCAGGATCTCATAAAATGCTGTCTATGTTTTCTTAGAACCCAGGCTCCCAGGAAGTCTCCCCAACCCCATTGGGTTATTTGTATTTCATGGATGTCATATCTTCCCTCCTTCAGTCTGCCCTGAGGACACTGGTCAAGGTCATGAAGAACTCTATACTGTGTCCTCTGAAGAGGGGCTGTGAGTAAATAAGGGACCACAGGTACAAGGCTGAGATGGAACTGTGCCCCTCCTCTGCTGGGGGCCTCTAATCAGCTGCAACCCTTCCATGGCCTACAGTCCTGAATTATCCAGGCTGGCTCAGCAGACCTCGTTCTAAAGCTGTCTTACGGTTCTTCTGACGATCTGTTTTACAGATTCATAACTGGAAGGGATGTTGATCAGCAAGTCTAAACTGTGGCTCAAAGAAGTATAAAGCACTGTTTCCGAAGTCACCCCATGAATAGGCCTTCTGGCTGCCTTTTCTGTTTCACGAAGTTGGGCTTTTAAAGACTCTTAACCACATAGCTACAAGTTATGTTTGTTTCTCATAAAGACCTGTTCTTTCTTTCTGTTCTTCCCCATGACCCATAAATATCTAGGCTCTCTGGTGATCTGACACTTCCTTCTTTCTCACTTTTTACCTTCTCTCTTTCTGGGTGATCTTTTCTAATCCCGTGTTTTTCACTGATGTCCAAGAGCAGCTGGCTTCCCACTTGATATCTCCAGCCTTGAACTCCTCCACATGCTAAGATTTCCTGCGTCCCGGTCTTTTGACCTCTAGGTAGAAAACTGAACACTGGCTTCAGACCTACAAGGCTTCTAGTTCTTGGCAACCAAGTCAATAGTATGTTGACAATCCAACTCAACACATTGAAAACTTTGCATCACCCCCCCCAAAAAAAAACAAAAACAAAAAACCCCCCAAAAACCAAATTCTGGCTGGGCGGTGGTGGTGCATGCCTTTAATCTCAGCACTCGGGAGGCAGAGCCAGGCGGATCTCTGTGAGTTCAAGGCCAGCCTGGCCTACAGAGTGAGTTCCAGGAAAGGTGCAAAGCTACACAGAGAAACCCTGTTTCGAAAAACCAAAAACCAAAACAAAACAAAAAAAACTTTGCATCATTTTCTGCATGGATCCAAGTGACAATTCCAATCTGAAATGTGGGTACAGCTTCAGTGCCCCTCTCCACAATCATGCCTTCTGGTTCTAAAAACATTTTTGTATTTTGAGATGGGGCTATAACTCGTGGTAGAATACTTATCTAGTATGCATGATGCCTAGAGTTCAGTCCTAAGATGAACTTATAAGATGGCATAATAGCACACACCTGTAATTCTGGTCCTCTGTAGGTAGAGATAGAAGGATCAGGAGTTCAAGATCATCAACTATAGTAAGTTTAGCCTGAGGTTAGCCTGGGGTATATGAGATGCTGTCTCAAAAATTTAAAAACAAGCATTTTTGTATTACATTTGTTCCTTTTTTAAAAAATGGTGATGTGTGGTATTCCTACCCCCCATTCTCTCCTTCCTTTTTCTCTTTCATATGCTATGCTAGGAATCTTAAGGAAATAAAATCTAAGCATGCTACATCTTGTGTAAAAAGATGCTCCCAAGAAACATCTCTGCAGTGTCCTGTGGGTTGCAGTTAATAAGCCTTGATTCTACAGCCACCCTGCCTGTTCTCAAATTCTGTTAAGAGCTGGCTTATCTCGAGCAGGTCACTTCACCTTGCTATTCTTCAGTTTCTCCTATAAGTGGGTGATGAGAATACTTATTTCTTAGGTTTGTTAGAAGTGTTATGTGAGTTAATATTTGTGCTTAAAATAGTGCTTAGTGTAGTGTAAATATCACATAAGGTTTTATTAAAAAATACATACATAGGACTTTAGCTTGATAAGGAGGCTCAGCAAAATTCGACATAACTCAGTTCAACTTCCTGGTCCCCCTGCCATCAGTCCCGTGTTGCCAGCCACACGCACAGCAAGTGGCCATTTTCCACACCATTGTTTTTCCTCGTGTTTCTCTCTGTCCTTGGGTTTCTCTTCTTCCTTCCTCTTCTCAGTCTCTCTTTCCTCGTGAATCCTTAAGTGAATTACTCATCATTTAGAATCTACAGAGCATGGATCTTAGACAAAGTCATCTTGACAGCACGGGGCACAACAAACCCTTCCTCCCCTGAGCTGCTCTCTTACCTGGATGCCACCAAAGCTGTTTGTCTGGAGTTCTGGAGTGGGGTAGACATGGCTTCCACTCTGATTCAACCACACAGAAGCCCTGTGACCTTGGACAAGTGTCTTAATTGATAAAGCGAAGGAATAAGTGGTATTATTGTGTGATAGGTATTCCAAGCATGGGGCGGAGGTAAGATCCCAGCAAGCACACTGTCCTCACATTGTTCTGCACACGTGGGCATCACACACTGTTTAGTTTATGCTTTACATGTGTGTTCTCATCAGGTTATCCCCCTGTTACACTCTGTTTTGTAATCCAACATTCCCTCTAGTTGGTGGTCACTAGTGTTGATGGTGACAGGAACTCCTACCCCACCCCCCCTGTGCACTAATTATTTTATTGGGATGAAGTCATGACCCAGCCACACAGGCCTCTCCAGCCTTGCTCCCAGGAGGTCTGTTTTGTTTTTCTAGTAGAAGGAAGTGAGTCCACACCTGGGAGGTGGCAAACTGTTCTAAAGGAGCAGGTGGTGGGAAGGTGTGAAGGTGTGAGGGGTAGGGAGGGGCATGGAGGAGGGAATGGAGGGAGAGGCGGGTCTGTGACCATGGCAGTCAGGACTGTACTGGCTGTGAGAAGAGGGAGCAGGGCAAAGTGCATTGCAAGACCTCGAGGTAGAACAGGCAGCCACCAGGGTGGCTGTGTGCATGGAGAGAGGACCGTGGGTAAGAGAAGACAGAACACAGACGCTGCATGTGCTACTCCATAAGGGTTCGATTCCCTGCCATTGCCCTGTCTCTGCTCATCTGCCTGGCTCAGAGGCCAGAGCCCCTTGTTTTCAGTTTCGGTCCCCCCCAGCACCTCTATTCTTCCTTTCCCAGCTTCCTTTCCTTCAGGACAACCTACTCATCACCCCGGGCATGCAGTTTGTTATGTCCATCTTTGCTCATTCCCCCTTTTTAAGACCCACAAAGGCAAGCACTTTCATCGTTTTATACTGATGTGTGCCACCTGAACACAGCGTTGTCTGAAGCATCCTAAGTGCTGAATCAGTATTTGTTGAATGAGTGAACTCCGCCACAAGGCACAGTGGCCGTTCATGGTTTTTTGGGTATGATCATTTAGTAATTAGGTCTTTCGAAAGTTTGAGTTACAAGTTACTTGAAATAAAGTTTGCAGTTTAAAGGAGTTTAGTGACTGTACCTGTGTAACAAATGCCACTATCAATACCTAGAATACAACAGGAGTTCCCCATGCCTCTCGGTGGCTCACACCCCTGGTCCCAGAAACACAGGTGTAGTTTTGTTTTAATGTTATTTATATATTGGTTTTCTTTCCTCCAGAATTTCATCGAAATGGGTTCACACTCATGTTTTATTTTCTTCAGCATAGTGCTTCTGTGTTGGGCATGGCTGTGGCTCATTTGAGTAGTATGGTTTATTTTACATTGTGGTGCTTTGTGATTATGGGTGAGGCTGGGCTTCTAGGTTAAGGATATATGGTTGGGATTTTGGGTCTACCACTTCTAAGCAGGGGTGGTCTTGCTTAAGGCCTCTCATCTGTTAGCTAGAGTAGCAGCCATGATTGAAAGGAGAGGATCTGAGGAGCTAAGTGAAATACACAAAGTTCTTAGAACAATGCCCAGCATATCGTAAGTATTTAATAATGGTCAGCCATTAGAATTAGTACTACCGTTTTGCAAATAGATTTTAAATACTCCTAAGTTACAAACTTCCCATGGCTCACTCGGTGTTATTGGGATTGCGGGATGGACTGGATTTAACTCATCCACTACTATCTCCCAGCTTTTGTCACTTCCCCTTCGTGCCAGTCACAGAAAGGGGGTGGAGGTAGGGAGGGGGTGCTGCGCTTGGAGATGTCTGATTCCCATACTTCAGAGTCCACTGATGCTCTATCCAGCCAATTAGCCATCCCTGCTTCTTCTTCTCATCTCTTCCTTGGTCTGCCGAGGAGGGCTGGATTGGGGCTTCTTGCCCTTTGCTCCCCTCCTGGGCCCTCTCAGGCAACTTAGTCTTGCACCAGGAACACCTCTTGCAATCACACAGCATCAGCCCTGCAAGAAGCTAATTTGATAAACCCCACTCCAGAGCTCATTGAACCTGTCTATAACGATGCTTAATTAAAGTGCAGAAACTTTGAAGAGATAGCAAGTTACTGCTTAATGCAATACCAGAGTGCCACTATTCCACCATCTGCCTCCTTCTCTGCAGTAATTGCTTCCTGACATTTGTTTATTTTAATTAGGAGAGCAGTCTTGATCAAGAGGGAGGGCAGGCAGGGTCAGAACTATTGGGGAGGAGGAAGAAAGTGGAAAGGGGGGCTGTGGTAGAGTGATGGGGGCCTGAAGTGGAGTCCTTCTTATCTTCCTGGTGCCTTCCATCATCCCATGAGAATGGAATTAAGGGAGTCGCCTAATGATGATAATGTAAGGTTGAGTCTAGGACAGCATCCGCAGAACCTGTGGATGTCCTTTAGGGAGTCTGGGAATTTCTTCACTAGAGGTCAAAGTTTCTACTCTGTTAGAAAGGATATAGTCCTATCCCATCGTGATCTCTGCGGAATTAGCTAGATTACTGTGACCCAGTGGAGGCACTTCCAGGACCAATAGGATCTCTGAGTAGAGGGAAAGTGCAGCTCACTCATGTCCAACATTTCTATTGGTTCTACAGAATGCGTGGTTATCTTTGAGTGTGTGCTGGCCCTTAAGTATGGAAATTATTCATAAGTATAATTAAGGCTACTTTGAAGAAAGCACTTTCTTCTAGAAACATTTTTTTCCCCTAGCATATGTTGGAGAGCACTGTAGATTTTAGCATCCTCCTTAGGTGAAATCGAAAGCTTGAGATGCTCTGGGTGATGGGTGATTCCTACCCCACACTCTGGCTCTCTTGAGGACCAGCTGGTTTCTGGTTCCTCCTCAGCCTTGAGGTCCCCATTGTGAGAAGGTCTCCTTTTTTGTCCCTTTCTCCTGTGCAGGTTCTGAGAGTAGATTTTTGTTCTTGCTAGGCCTGTCAGGTTGTCAAAACGAAGTTTAAATTTTCTCTGACTCAGAAGATGCCTTCAGGGCAAAAGTAATTTCCATACCTCCCTAGGTTCCTCTTTTCTTTCTGTATTGGACTGTCTTCCCTTACTGTCTGATCAGCATTTTGATGATTTTAAGAGGATGTGGTATATATTTTATCCGTATTTCTAGTTGTTTTACTAGAAATAGCCCGCCATTACCAGAAGGTCTCTGATAGATTTTAGATTACACATGTTTTTGCTTATGGCAACAGACTTTTTTTTTTTTTTAAAAAAGGGAACTCTTGCAAAGGATTTCCATACCAAAAACACATCAATATGAAATAAAAAGACAGAAATGAAACTACTCTAGTTAGAGTAGAGCTGGTGAAGACCCAGAGCTTGCCAACTGGCTTCCTCTCATTGGACCCCTCAGAGCACTGCCCAGGGCCTGGCTTTCACAGGTGTGGCTCAAAAAGCTCTTTTCTAGGGAGCTCTTGGTTTGACTGATAGTGAGGGACCACAGCTTTGGCAAGGCTCGTCTAGTGCCTCCTTGGAAACAAACGGTTCTTGATATTTTCAGATCTAGGCTGGAAGCCTAGATCTTGGGCAGGGTGCTGTAAGAAATGACAGAGTGTGCTGTGCCAGTCACAGAGAGCCCCTGTGAGAGGAGGGCTGTGGGAATGAGGATGCTCTTAGTCCTTTTTAGGAGGCTTAGTCTGAGGTAGGAGTAGGCTGAGGGGGATTGGAGGGGCATGAGGTATGGGTTCTCCAACAAGCCAGCATCAAAACAGGATTGACTAGGCATATAACACAAGTGAATTATCTTCATGAAGATCTGACTCCTCTGACAGGCGGGAGAGAGGAAAGAGTAGGCAATGGATTGATTTTTCTTCCTGTAGCTAGAGTTTTCCTGCCTGGCCCACAGTCAGGACAAATCTCTCTCAACTGCCAGTCCCACAGCTGCTCAGACCCAACCAAGTAAACACAGAGACTTATATTGCTTACAAACTGTATGGCCATACTAGGCTTCTTGCTAACTGTTCTTACAGCTTAAATTAATCCATTTCTATAAATCTATACCTTGCCACGTGGCTCGTGGCTTACCGGCATCTTCACATGATGCTAGTCATGGTTGTGGCTGGCAGTGTCTCTCTGACTCAGCCTTCCACTTCCCAGCTTTATTCTCCTCCTTGTCCTGCCTATACTTCCTGCCTGGCCACTGGCCAATCAGTGATTTATTTATTGACCGATCAACAACACACTTGATATACATACCATCCCATAGCATCTTTCCTATTTTTTTTTCAAAATACATGATCAAAGCAACTTAAGGAAGGGAAGAGTTTATTTCAGTTCACAATTTGAGGAGATTGAGAATCTGTTATGGTGGAGAAAGCATGGTAGCAGGTGCTGAGGCAATTGGTCACATGGTACCTCTGGTTGGGAAACAGAGTGATGAACATGAATAGGGCTGGACTGTAAAGCTTCAAGGCCTGTCCCTAAGGACCCTCTTCTTCAAGGGAAGCTCTATCTCTTCAAGGTTCCACAACTTCCAAACCAGCACTAACGGCTGGGGACCAAGTGTTCAAATGAATGAGCCCAGGGGAACATTTCACATTCAAACAGCAACACATAAGACGACTCTCAAATGTCGTATAGCTCCGGGCGAGCACCAGCCAGACTGAAGTCTCCTAGCAAAAGTCAGTTGTCAGACGGATCCCTCATAGGGTAGGGCAGAACTTTCACTTGTGTCCCTGTAAGCTTTTGCCACGGACGGGAATCGGCCCTGAGCAAGTGGCCTTCACTCAAATATTCGTTGGGTCCAAAGGGTGGCAGATGGGACTCTTGTTCCTTTCGCTTTCTGCAGCAAGTGCTCTTGAAAGAGGTTTAAGGGGTGGCTGCCCTATTGGAAGGACCACTACAAGACTAATGAAGCATTTACAGAAAGCAACTTGGAAAGGAGAGCAAGGCATGCTTATCTTGACCTGGGAGGCAACTGGTGGTGACCTGAGGCTATCTTCTTCCTGTCTTAGTTCCTTAGAGCAGGCCTGCCATAACAGATCCCTCTCTATTCCCTAAGGGTTTGCTGACTTGTCAGACCATATAATGTCATCTTTTCCCCTAACCCCCTTCAGTGTTTTTCACTGCTTCTGACCACACACATCCTTCATCTTTTGGCCTGGCCTGAGCCCTCCCTGTACTTCTTCCCTTATCTCCATCCCAGCCCATTGGTCTTTGAGTGTTTCCTACTTGCCTTGCTCACTCTTAGTACAGGGTCTTCCCACAATGCTCCCTCTTCCTAGACCACTCTTTTTCTTCTCCACTTCTATTTTTTGGTTGTTGTTGTTGGCACTAGAATTATTTCTCTAGTGAAGGTCAGAGTCTCCTCTCACGGCTCTCACCACCTATGTCCATTCGTGGGAATCTAGCCCTCAGAGGGATTTGTCCCAGCACAACCTTACATCACCCCCAGCTGATTGTTCAATCTCTGATTCTCTCACTTGACTGAAATCTCCACAAGGGCGGGGCCTACATCTGTTTTTGCAGATCGTGCACATCAGGCCCAGCATCCTGGAGGTGCTCAATCAAAATGATGTATTCTATGGGCTTGTTCAAAGAAAGGAAGATGTAAAGAGACTATTTGGTTATCTGTTAAGTAAAAAATAATGTAATAGACATAAAGTAAAAAGGAGGTGGAAACAGCTGCTTTTGGAGCCTGAGTGACTGAGGGGCCTTTCGAGGTCCTTGTCAATCTCTTTGCATGGAGTGGAGGCTGGGGAGGTGGATGGAGTCTCCATGCATACCTGCATAGGCAGTGAATAGGATCCAGATCGGGGTCTGACATAGTTACTTTGTTGTTGTTGTTGTTCTGACCGCCGTAGTGTCTTGTATGCTTACAGAAGGTGTGATTTGAAGGCAGATGCCAAGGTTCAATGAGGACCTACACCCTCACTGTTGATCTAACACTGAGCAAGCCTTTAACCGGTTTGACTGTGCTTCCTCTGTAATGTACAGATGCTAATGTGTCCTTGGAATGAAGACTTTGAAAATTAAAGGAGATAAGACACAGTGGGTTCATTTTGTAATTACTCTATAATGCAACTGCTACCAGCGTGTGATGTTTTATTTCCGTTTGGTAAGAGGATTCACAAAAGGATGGAGGTTAGGGGAGGGTTGGGCTGCATCCAGGCTGTTTGTACTGATTTTGCTTCTGTGCCTACTCTGGCCCTCTCCTCTCCTATATATAGGATACTTCATATATTTCTAAAATGAGGGTTGTCTGAAATTTCTTGGAGCATCCACTCTTTGAAGGAGAGAGGAAGTCTGAGGATTTTCTTGGAAAAGTGTCTTAGCCTATTGGCCCATGTTTCCCATCAGTGAAAGGAAGGAGCCAAATCTAATTTGCTCTGAGGACTCTTTAGCTGGAAGCCACAAAAATAATTCTTATGAATGGGAAATACTAGAATAGGGAAGTGGGGAGCTATCACTAGACAGGCTTACAAACAGGGTCCGGAGCACAAGGAAACTGCCATGGCTTTAACTTGAGAGGGATGTTAGATCCCAGGAGGAACCTTCTGATACTGCATGTCCTTAAAAGTGAGAAATGGGAGCCGGGCGGTGGTGGCGCAGAGCCAGGTGGATCTCTGTGAGTTCGAGGCCAGCCTGGGCTACCAAGTGAGTTCCAGGAAAAGGCGCAAAGCTACACAGAGAAACCCTGTCTCGAAAAACCAAAAAAAAAAAAAAAAAAGTGAGAAATGGGGAAGGAAATAGATTACGTGGACATTGGTTTCCAGATGTCTTTACCAAGAGAAGGAAAAACGAAGAGTAGCCATTTTGGCACTGGAAATAGATTAGGAAGGGTTTAAAGTGATTTCTATCCTGTAGACACTGATATCACATGGAAGACAGTGAGATTTGGGCTTCGGAGGTCCGTTCTGTGCATGTCTGTGTTAGGAACCACTTCTGTGGTCCTGACAAATGACTTGGCGTAAGCAACTCACAGGAGGATGGATTTATTTTGGTTTCTGGTTTTGGGGGGTATCCGTCCATCATGGCCAAGAAGGTGTGGCCAAGAAGAGCAGTTCACATCATGGGGGTCAGGGAGCAGAAGGAAGGGACCAGAGGAAGTGGTCTGCTTTTTCCAACTAGACCCCATCTCCCACCTGTCACCATCTCCCATAAAGCTGTGTGTTCTGAACCCTGTTGAGATTACCAGTTAGAGTGAACTGTTAGGACCCCCTCCTGCATTGGACCCAACTGTTTACCACCACTGCCTGTTTGTGTTGAGGATTCGAGTAGGTGTGTGAGCATTGTTCGGCTTTCTACTTTCTGCCTGTGTTCTGTACTTGGGCCCTTTCTTGGCTTCCTCAAGTATATCCATCCAAGAGAGCTGCCCTGGTACCATAGTCCACACAGCAAAACATGGCTGATTAAGTACTCCAGGCTTCAACAACATGAGGCATTTTCTGCCAAGGTGGCTAATGAAAGAGGAAACAAGAGCACGTTTGGTTAATTTCTTTTTCTTTAGGGACTTCAACACAAAAGCTTCAGCTGGTTGTAGTTTTTGCTGCCATGTTCAGCAACTATTTCTTTTCCTTATTTTAACCCTCTGAGACCGGATGAAGATTTCTCAGCAAAAGTAAAAGTCATTATATTCAAAGACAGGCGTTTTCTTCCCCCCTTAAAGGTATCAAAGTTAATTGCAATTTTTGGGATTGTCTGTTCAGTCTAGGTGTGGCATACAGCTTGTAGCTAATGATAGCTTGAGTTTTAAGCATTTTTCACAC
The DNA here is from genome assembly GCF_949786415.1 of Peromyscus eremicus. NCBI lineage: Eukaryota > Metazoa > Chordata > Mammalia > Rodentia > Cricetidae > Peromyscus > Peromyscus eremicus. The sequence goes on from NC_081430.1 coordinate 37,733,943, forward strand.
ACTTTATTTCACGTGGACTTTCTGATGTCCCTCTCGCTAGTATTTATTTACACTCCTATTTCTCAGATGAACAAACCAAGGTCCAACATGGCAAACCTCAACGAACCAGTGTCCTTTCTGGGGTGAGCTCTTTTCTGTCTTGTTTTACACAGTCCAAGCGACAGTGGCTGAGACTCAGGGCCCCTTGACCTTCCACAGCCCAGACTTGTGAGCTTCACAGTAGCTAACAGGAGCCTCTACACATTGGAGAAGGGTGATGATATTCCCAGCCATGCTGTAGGATGAGGAAGTGCTTAGTTTCTCTGAAATTTTTAGTTACCTAGGGCAACTCTTTCTGACAAAGTGCCGTAGGATGGGTATCTAAAGGCAGTGGGAATACATCCTCTCATAGTTCCAAGGCTAGAAGTTCAAAGCCAAGGTTGGCAGGACCATGTTTCTTCTGCAGACTTCCAGAGAGGATCCTTCACATCCCTTCCCAGCTTGTGGTGTTCTCAGCAACCCTTGGTGCTCTTTGTCTTGTTGTGACATCTTTGGAGTCTGCCTCCATCATCCCATGGCTGTTTTCTCTGTGTGCTCTTGTGTCCAGAACACTTTCCTCCCATGGAATCGCTCCTCAATAGATTTAGGTCACCATCCTCTTTCTTTCTTTTCCTGGTGCTTCAACAAAGCACCCTGATAAAACCATCTCAAGGGGAAGAGGGTTTATTTGAACTCACAGTTCAAGGCATCTAAGTCCAGGCACAAGGAACTTGAAGCAGCTGGTCATGTCCCATCCACAAGCAGAGAGCAATAGATACTTGTGCTGCTAGCTTTCTCTTTTTTATACAGTCCAGTAACAAGCTTAGGGAATGGTGCCACCACTTTTAGCGTGGGTATTCCAACCTCCAATAACATACGCAACCTGATTCCTCACACACATGCCCAGAGGCTAAATAACTTTCACATGTGTGCCTAGAGGCTTGTCTTCTATGTTATTCAAGTTGGCAGCAAGCACTAACCACCACACTTCTGATATGACCTCATCTTAAAACACCAGCAAGGACCCTATTTCCAAATGAGATACAGGGGTTAAGATTTCTGCAAATCATTTTCAGAGACACAGTTCAACGCAAGCCATCTCATCTTGGCCTGCTGTTCCCATTTGTTTGATTGAAAATTTTTTTTATTTTATGTTTTAAAGATTTTATTTTTAATTTCAATTGTGTGTGTGTGTGTGTGTGTGTGTGTGTGTGTGTGCCTGTTTGATTGTGGTTTTATATATATATATGTGATTGCACAGTTTACACAGCTGGCCGAGGCTGGTCATATCAGAATATGCTAGAGCTTGAGTTATAGGTAGTTGTGAGCGGCCTGATGTGAGTGCTGGGAGCAAACTAGAGACCTCTAAAAGAACAATATGCACTCTTAACTAATGAATAAGCCATCTCTCCAGGCTTCTCTCTCTCTCTCTCTCTCTCTCTCTCTCTCTCTCTCTCTCTCTCTCCCTCCCTCTCTCTATCTCTATCTCTCTCCCTTCCTCCCTCCTCCATCCCCCCTCTCTTTTCTTTCTTTTTTGAGACATTTATCTTTTGAGACAAAATCTCACTCTGTAGCTTAGGCTGGATTCAAATTCATTGGCCATCCTTCCACTTCAACCTCTCTGATGCTAGGATTACAGATATGAGCTACCTTGCCCAACAAAAGGCCTTCTTAGAGATGACAGTTTGCTTATTGTAGATGGTAGTTTTTATTTAATAAACGTATAAAATTCAGGAAAACAGAACCCTCCTTATTTCTATCATTCAAATAAATAGTTGACATGTATTTGTTTCCAGTAATTTCTTTGAAGAATAAAAGCATTCTAAATATGGATTTAACAATTGAAGTTACTCATCTTTAGAGTGAGTTGTCCTGCCTCTGCAGAATGGCGGGTCTCAATCAGGAACATTTGGAGGCGACTGCTGTCACCTAGCAGAGGTCAGAGATGTTGTTAAGTATCCTTAAACGCACAGGTCAGCCTAATAACAAAGATTTACCTAGTCTCCAATATTAACAGTACTTAGGGTGAAAAACTCCGTTTTAGAAAGAACTTTCATATATTGACAAGGGCCCCCAAGAAATTTTTTTCATGCTTTCATATACATTTATAAGCCTGGGTAAACAACATATGGTATTATGTTGTTCTGTATGAGTCTTCTTTAAATTTATATAAATAGTAACATAAGATATTCTGTATCTTGGTTTTTCTAAATTTTTGCATCTATCTATGTTGATATATATGCACATATATAATATACATATTAATTTCTCTAAACTGATTTGTTTTTCTTGAAATTTTGGCTTAGTCTTTAGCAGCTGAGCTAGCTCTCTGGCTGTTTTTTCTGTTTTTAGTATCTTAGCTGGACACCATGGCTGAGTTAGAAACAGAAGAATCACTTGGACCCAGGAGTATGAGGCCAGCTTGGGTGGTATCATGAGACTTCTGTCTAGAAAGGGGGCTTGTTTTATGAGATAAAGGGTTGTTAGTTCATTTTTCCATTAGGCACACTTTGAGGGGGCAGTTAGAGTAATTAGATTTTATTTTCTAGTAATATCTCTTAGTATGGAAACCTAAGACCTAGCTGGAAAGCCTAGTTGGAAAGCAGCCACCTTTGGGGGATGGTAATCCTCTCCAAGAACATAATCCTTCTAGAACGTTTGTTCAAAGCCTAGGACCTACGATAGGGTTGCATCACTTGTCTCATCTGTAGCCTTCCTTGGTTTTTCCTGTTTTTCACAATCCATCAATATTTTTCCTTCCCTTTGGGACTAGAAACTAGATCATTTTGGTATTGGGGATTTCTGAAGGAGATTCTTCTCTTAATTAACGGACCCTGGTCACAAACAACTATTGGCCATAGATCCACGTTTTGTGTGTCAGCTGGCCTGGTTTCTTCTGAGGTTTTTCTCCTTTGCTTATAGATGGTCGTGTCCCCTGTCTGCACACCATCTTCGCTTTGTTCTTGGCCACGTACACACATTGTGTTCCTATAAGGACAGCATCCAGGTTGGAGGAGGCCTATCTTAATGACCTCAGTTTAGACTAATTACCTTTTAAAAGAATATACCTATAAATGAACTCACACTGGGCACTGGGTGCTTAGATTTCAATGTAGGAATCTTGTGGTGGATTTGTTCAAAGGAGTCCCAAAGCAACCTCTCTTTCATGTATTCTCTTCCAAATATTCCTAGGAGATGGTGAGATCACAGTACACTATATGTGAAATCCAATACCAAGAACTTTCTTATGTTTAGCTGGAGTATTTCAAATCCTACATTAAATTTAGAGATAGTAGAATCAGAAAACCAAGTTCTAGAGGAAACCAAATAGGATAATGATTTTTGGAGACCTCTTGGTCTGCTTTTGAGTAACCTCATTAGATATCCATAGATGATTATATAGTCAATGTTGACATTCTTAACTTCAAAACTAATCAATCATGGACCCAAGTGGAAAACACCTCTGTCTGAAGTAGAAGGCCTGGGTTTGCTCTTGACTCAGCTTCCTACTGGGTAACCTTAAGTAGCTTAGTCCCAAAGCATCACTTTCCCATCTCTACAATGGAAGTTATAAGTGTGCTGGTCTATTTCTGCAAGGATAGGATAAGAACAGCGCTTGGTGAATTTTCAAAAATGTTATTTCATTGTGGAGTCTGAATATGAGGAGATTGGACTCTTTCCTATTTACAGCAAGGAGCTGCCCTAGAAGCCTGGGAGTGATCTGTTTAAATGTGGGTTTCAGAAAGTTAATTCTGGCTTGGAGGCAGTGCAGGAGAGGTGGCAGTGGAGAGGCATTGGGAGTGTGAAGACCAGCTATTAGAGAGGTACGTCTGGATTAAGTTGAGAGGTGGCTGGGTTGGAGGAAGGAAGGGCAGAGAGATGTAGAAAAAGGAAAAGAGGGAACGAGAAGAGAAGTATAGAAACTAGCACTAGAATATAAGAAAGATGGGCGTGGGGCATGAGCGAGGCAGTGGAGCGAAGGGAGGGAACCATACCTTGGTTGGTGACTTACTGGACATGCTGGAGGGAGCAGGATTTAAAGGAATGACCAATTAAGAGCAATAGTTACAGGAACATGGAGGAGGCAAGTAATGAGTTCGATTATGGTCCACTTATAGCTGAGTTGCTTGGAGACCCAGGACCAAGACTGAGAGAGAGAGAGAGAGAGAGAGAGAGAGAGAGAGAGAGAGAGAGAGAGAGAGAGGTGGGAAGAGAAGAGGAGCAACAGAGTGGCTTTCAAGGACACCCAGAGAGGAAGGAGAACAGCACAGAGATGTGGCAGGAAGGGACCCGGAGTAGGAAGGCAGCAGGAAGGATGGATGTGGGCAGGACACACACATCTGCACTGGTTTGAGTATTTCAAAAGCCACTGGGTAACTTTGAGAAAAGCTGTGTGAGATGGGGACATGTCGGGTATAGATGCCAGTATGCAGAGGACAGGGATAGAAAGGAAATCTTGGAGATTATGAATTTTGATAGAGGAAAAGATTGCAGAGAATATCCTGAAGAGGAGGGAAGATTCTTGTTTCTTTTTCTGGTTATTGGCAGGCTGCTGAGCAGTGGGTGAGGTGGAAAAGCAGTCCGTGGAGCCTGGAGAGAGTGAGTTCAAAAAGTGTTTGTTGCTAGGATGAGGGCCTGGGGAGGTGGGAGGGCTTGGAAGAAGAGTGCTGGGGGAGTCAGATTTGAAGGGACCACTTCTTTTTTCTTGTTTGAAGTTGAGAAAGGAGAGGAGTAGGTGCATGCAGAGAAAGAATATAACAGAAGGGAAGGAAGAGAGCTCTTGTTCAGGGCTCTGGGAAGGCCTTCCCAGCAATATAGGGCCCCTGATGGTATTTTCTGGGTTAGCAAGGTGGAAAGGGTTTGGAAGATCTGAAGAAGAGGGTAGAGATTGGGGGAATGTTATAGATGGCTGACTAACTGAGATAGGAGAGGAACATAGTGATGGTTGCATTCACTGGCAGAGTTCGGCTGATGGTTTCCGATACTGATCCATTGCTCTGGAGCAGGGGATGTCAGTGTTTAGATTTATCCAAGGAGGAGGACAGAGGATGAGAGAACCACAGAGCACTGTTTAGGTAAGAAGTGAAGATAATGGGGCAGGGTAAAAGTGATATACTGTGGGAGTGAAGGCATTGGGGTGGTATGACTGTCCGCAGTCTACAGAAGGGGATTATAGGGAGATGGAAAGTGTAAAAACATTTGTGAGAGGCATTTAGATGATAAATGGTTCTAGGAGAGTTTAAGGTCAGGTAGTTCTTGAGGGAGTGAGATGAAGGTGTAGTTCATAGAGTATAAATGTCAGGAGCCATGACGTTAGAGCAATGAACACATGGGCATTGAGTACAATGGTAAGAGTTAGGGTACAGAACAGAAGTTACAGCAGCTAAATATCTCCATGGATGTGGAAGAGTGATTTTGGGTCACGCATCCATCATTTGTCAGAACCTAACTGCAAAAGTCTTGCTGGTGTGCCATGGTAAGCATTGATTGGCTTACAGATGAGGAACCTGCCAATCTAGATCAGGTTCAATGAGGTAATTCTGTAGATCCAGCTTGCGTAGGTTACATGGAGTCTAGTTGGTTTAGCTTGGTACCAGTTGGGCTTGGTGACTGGCATAGCTCTAGTCATTCACCTCTTGGGACCGACCCAGCCATGCTGGCATAAGGGCAAGAGAGCCAAGAACTTCTCAAACATTTTGTCATGTCATGCCTGCTGGCCTGATAACATTTCTTTGACCAGAGCAAATCACATGACCAAGCCCAAAGTCAAGGTGTGAGGAAGTATACAACTTTCTGCAGATGAGCAAGAGCAGAGAGTGATATTTTTGACTAATACTACGGCCAGTTAACCACAGGTGGCAGGTCAGAGCTAGGAAGAGGAGTAGAGGTGGGGCCGTAGGTGGCAATGGACTCTCAAATGATCACAGAGTGTTCAAACAGAGGTGAAAATAAAGGATGGTGTCTACATAGCTCTCGTCCTGAGATACAAGGGGACCTGACAGAGAGTGTCTGGCAAAGAAATCATTGAATTAGAAAAGACCCCAGATTTTCTATTGTGTGGAGTCAAATGTGAACAGCAGTCATTCTAGCCAGTCCAGAGAGAAGAATTCAGAAGAGGGATGGGGCAGCAGTTGGTTATGGAATGTCAGAGAACTTCACGTAAGTTCTGGCCTTCGAAATAAAATGAGACGACACATACCTTCAGACAGACATGACAGACAGTTGCATACATGCACACATGTATGTACACACATGCAGACAGCTTCTAGAAGAGCTCAAGTCGACCCAAAGTCTAGTCTCCAGAGGACTTACTGCTTTGGAAGGCCTTGTGAAGATCAGTCCCTGCATGGCCTTGAATGGAGCCCTGGCTACCTAGTTCTTCCTCTCATGGAACAGGGCAGATGCTTCTTCCCAGGAGATGTTTCCAGGGAGAGCTGGTCACACAGCTCCATACTATACTTGGGATTTCACAATTGCTTTTACTCTGACAGGGTGTTGGGATTTTTTTTTTCTGGCACTACAAATAAGGAAGTGAGAGGGTGGGTGTGGGAAGGAAACTATTTAAGTGGAGATACAGTAATAGAACTACTTCATCCTTGGAAAGATAGACTAGAAGAAGGATGGATGGGAGCGAGGCACCTCAAACCTTTGTCTCTTCTCAGATCATGTCACTCCCTTCCAATGTTTCTGCCTTTCCCTCCTACACTAGGCCCTATGCTCCTGGAGAGGAGATACTGGCTTGTCTTAATTATAGGTCTTTCCTCAGGCTAGCAGCTCACACAGAACATACAGAAGAGTGCTCAATGAGTCTGTTTGAGTGGATGAATGAATGAATGAATAAATGATGGAAAATTCATAAGCTAGTGAATCCATCTTCATTAAAACGAACTCAGAATTGTCTTTTGGTAATGTCACTCAGCAAATATTTAGGGACCTCTTGAATTTTAAACAGGATGACTAGGCCTTTATTGCAATGAGACACAGTCCTTGCCAGATGGCTGCCTATCTGCACTTGCAGCTTTGGGAGCAGTGACTAACAGTACAAGAGCCAACCACACTGGATTGTCTCAAGCCTCAGTTTGTCCACCTGCAGAAGTGGGGGCGGGGTGACTTGGACCATTCGGATCCCTTTTCTTCCAGGCTTTTTGGAACTTTCCACGTCTATTGTTCATTGTGTTCTTTAAAGCAGGCAAACAGATGTCTTTCCCCTTTCTTTTTTTTAAAACACTTTTAATTAGTTCTTTGAGAATTTTGTACAATGCATTTTGGTCATATTCACTTTGCCTCCCCCAGCTCTTCCCAGATCCACCCTGCTTATCTACTCCTCCTTTGTGTCCTAAAAAAAAAATTCTTTAAGACCAATCGTTCTTGGATGTGTGGTCTTCTGCTAGAGCATGGTCACTTACCAGGGGCTACACTCTTAGACAAAACTGTTTTTCCTTCTCTTAGAATCTAATAGTTGTTACTAGCTCCATGGTTAGGCGTGGAGCTGTGTTGCTAGCTCTGCTTTCCATTGCTGGGATTTGGTATGACTTAGGCTTGTTTAGGCTTTGTATATGAGGTTACAGCCTCTGTGAATCCATTTGTGTAGCTACCTTGCTGTGTGCAGAAGACAATGCTTCTGTATAGTCATCCACGGCCTATGGTTCTTACACTCTTACTGCATTGATCTCTGAGCCTTGGGTTGGGGTAGGGGATATGGTACATATGTTCCCTTTAGGGCTGAGCATTTTTTTTAGAGCATCTTGTGGCACTGGTTTTCCAAAGACCAAATTTTTGGAAATCAAGGTTTAGACCAGTGGTTCTCAACCTTTCTAATGCTGTGACCCTTTAATACAGTTTCTCATGTTGTGGTGACCCCCTAACCATAAAATTATTATGTTGCTACTTCAAACTGTAATTTTGCTACTGCTATAAGTCATAATGTAAATATCTGATATGCAGGATACTGATAGGCGACCCTTGTGGAAAGGTCATTCAACCCCAAAGGGGTCGTGGCTTATAAGTTGAGAACCATTGGTTTAGACTGATTCTGGTAGCTTGATCCTTGTAGAATTTTTTTCTGAAGGTCCTCCCCATCCCACTTTCCTGGATGCACTTGTGTTAAATGTAATCACATCTCAGAAATTTTCCTGTGCTTAGGATGCTCTGGCTACTTTTTAAAGCACCCAGTGGCTTCAGACATCTGGTTATCTTTTTGTCCTGGTGATGTTGGAGGCTGTTGAGGTTTGTGGATTAGCTCGGACCTGCTAAAATTTTGGTTTGATTACTATATCCAGAGAACCCTGCACTATGGGGAGGATCTGAGACATTTAGGAATCTATCTGCTTGGGGAAATTTGGGTTTGAGAGTACTGAATTGTATAGGGATGTGGTCAGAGGTTAGGACAACTGGAACAGGATGCAATTGGGATTTCTCAAAACCAGGCAGATGTAAGGCAGAGCACAGGTTGGAAGGGGGCTGTTGGCTGCTTTCTGTCTCTTGGATTATCTACCTAGCTGCAATACAGCCTCAGTTTGGGGGTCAGCCTGGGTGCTGAGGTGTGTAGAGAACAACCACGGAAGGTTAAGAATGAGGAATGGGGGCCAAGTGCTGTCCTCTTTGATATCTGCCCCATAAAAGCTAAAGTCTTCTCCTTGTTCTCTCTAGGCCATGATGTATCCCTTTCAAAACAGGACCCCATACCATCTAGAACCCAACTTGTGCATCATTTCATTGGTTTAAAATTCTCTCAGTGGCTGCCCAAGACTGTTTAGTTTGCAACCCAGAGCCTTGGGAATTCTGTTCCCAAAAGGGCTTTTCAGTTTACTACACTTCTCCACTCTCCCCTCACCTTGCACTCCAGCCAGGGAGAAAGGCTTCCTGAATACCTCAGGATCATTGATGTTTTCCTGTCTCTATTTATGACTTTCATTCAATAAAGATATCTTCCCTGAGACTGAGTTGAGTCAAACTGCCCACTCTTTATGTATTCATCCACTCCTATATCAATTGTTGCTCATGTAACTATTTCCCCTAGCTTGCTGAGCTCTGACTAGAGTGTTTTGGACTCTGAGACCTTCTAGGCTGGTAGGAAAATGGTAGGTATTTATTAGAGGTTTTTTGAATCAATGAGTAAATGCAAATTTTGTTGAATAAGGTGGAAATTGTGACCTGTTGACTCTCTCATCTTTTCTTAGGGACTTGCTTTTGCGCGCACGTGTGTGTGTGTGTGTGTGTGTGTGTGTGTGTGTGTGTGTGTGTGTGTAGGTGCAAGCTCATATGAGTATGAAATATATGAAGATTTTATCTAGTTTAGAATAATGTATATCCAGCCAGGCTTGGCAGAAAGATGGTGTTACAGGGTGTTCTTTTTTTTTTTTTTAATTTTAACAGATGAAGTTTTGTTATCTTTCAAGCATAGCACATTTTTTAAAGCTGAGCTATAAATAGATACTAATAAGTAAGGTGGGAAAATTAATGCAAAATTACAGGTTGTATTAGTCTTGATTGTATAATAATGTATCATAAACAAAGGACCATAAACATTCCTGCATTATTCTTAGAGCTCCCAAGCTGAAGCCATGCAGGTAGAATCATTAATTTTTTGAGCCTTAATTTGAAAAGGGTACTAATTTTCTATTTTAGAAATTGAAAATCTCTTTTACTGTTAACTAAAATGAAGACATTGTAGAGAAAGATGGTGTTGAAGTTCTCTGTTTTTTTTTTTAAGGCAACGGAAATTACATTTGAGTTATTGTAGTTCTGAATTAGCAGCCCTAGCTGAGGGGCTTTGCTCTCACCTACAAACTCATTACCGGAAGAATCCGGCATTGGTGGGCCCTCTGTGTCCTGTCCAAATGTATTTAATTACTGCAGGATCAACCCATGGGTTGCATTTCATATGCTTCTTGCGATTTTTAATTCATGGAATGAATGTCTGTGGCAGGGGCTACACTGTCAGATTGAGAAGGATTCTGAGGCGCCATAGGCGCCTGATAGATTAGGGAAGTGTTCTGTGGGCATATGAAAGGGCCATTCACATATGTATAAGTTTCATCTAAAAGATCCTTAAAACAATTCTTATCAGTTTGATGTAAAAATAGAAACATGAGAACTTATTTATTGTTCAGGTGCTTGAATTTAAGACGTAAGATTATATTATTTCCTCACCAAACGGTGTTCTGTCTCTGAGCTTCAGTTTCTTCATAGGTAAAAGGAGTTGAGAATAAAAGTAACACTTTTATGAAGGATAGGCGAGAGAGTGTTTTGTATATGCTGACCTAAGCTGCACACGTTAGCATGTACTATTTTTAAAGGGGCCTATGAGGTCATTGCTGTATGTATCTTCTACTTCGTAGTTGTTTCCTTCTTGCCTGCTAACTATCAAGGCTTCAATGGACATTACTTGCTTTAGACTCTCATTTCACAGCACATGAGAGCCATGCTGGCTGTTGGCCATGGAACACCATCCAGCCCAGGGTTCTCCCCAGGACCTACCTTGGGGGTTTTGTGTGGGTGAAGTTGAACCCTATTCCTCTTAACCTACTCTATGTATTCATAGCAAATCTGGAGCTAAGGACTTTGCCTTTCTTTCTCTGGCTATCCCACGGTTGAAGATCTAGAATCTAACAGAGCTCAAGCCTTGGCCAAGGTGACTAGGGTGACTGAATTCTATCCTGTGTATTTCACCATCTAGGAGGCAAGCTTAGGCATGTTCTCGTGGTGATGGAGCAAGGATGAGCAAGCAGACTAAGAGCCTCTGCTTACATCATTTTTGCTAATGTCCCACTCAGAGAAAGCGAGTCACAAGAGTTAAGGGTTGAGCACAGCTGTGCTAAATAGAAAAGGGTAATTAGCAAAAGGTATAGAGCAAAAGATGAACAATTTTTTAAACAATATTATTGTAGAAATCTCTAAAATCATAGTATGACTAAGGATGACATAGTGATGATGATGGTGATGATTATGATGATGCTGATGATGGTGATGACGATGATAGTGGTAGTGATGATAGTAATAGCAAGTTACTGACTTGCCCAGATCTCCTTAGCTGCTGACAGGAATGGACTTCTAGAATTGGTTTGCTCTTGGTTTATCTGATCAGAGGACTTTTTGATTCAGATACCTTCCCTCACTTTATTATGTGGTTACTTTCTGAGCAAAGCTGGGGCTGTGGTCCAGTTATCTGCATCACCTCCTCTCAGCTCCTAGGCAGGTGGTAGGATGTGGAGATGAGGAGGGATATGATTTTACTACAAAGTTATGGGAAGAGAAGGCTGGAGAGTGCTAACCAGTGCTGCAGAGAGATTTTTACTAGAAGAGTGGGGAACTGAGAGGACACCAGGATCAGGTATGAGAAAGTTTGGGGAGAACATCTCAAACAGCAGGAGCAGCAAATTCAAAGGCTCTGAGCCTGGGTTGGGTTTAGAGAGTCTTGAAAACACTAAGATGCTGCTGTGTTTGGGGAACACTGAGCAAGGGTTAGAGAAATAGTAAATGTGATTGGAATGGGCAAGTTGACCATGGCTGCACTGGAAAGTTCTGGATTTCAGTCTGGGCATGCTGAATAAACATTGAAGTGATCTTAATAAAAAAATGCTTTCTGTGTAAACAAACAAACAAACAAACAAACAGTTATGCTGATAGCTGAGTGGGCAAGACTCTGTATGGGGCAAAGATGGACACAAGGAGCCTCATTAGAATGCTGATGCCTCATTTAGGATTGAAAAAAAAAACACTGGTAGAGTTGAATTGATTAGGGTACAGCAAGGTCTTGGGATGTAGGGCCAAACATAGAATATTCTATCAAACTATCAGGGGACACTGGGGCGTCTGAAGACAGCAAACTAGAGATGGAAGATTGGGAGAGGATCTGGCATGGACTCTGGAGCAGAGTTAGTTCTGTCAATTAATTAATTAATTCATAGTACAGTTTTCATTTTACATTTTGTAGTGCTTAAAGACTCCTTATGTGGTCTTTGGTAGTGATCTTAGAGCAGCATCTTGGGTCTAAACCAAGGGGAGGGGGTTTAGTTCTTGCAGGTATAATTAAGACAATTTTTTTTATTGTTTTCTTGTGAATGGCACCCCTCATATCACAATGTTTTACATAAAGTGGGAAGCACATGGGCATGAGCAATACTTTCTTCAGCAAGTCCCTAATGGCTGTGACCTCTACTGCATTTGAATGATGAACTTCTTAATGGTCTAGTTCTTAACTCTTGTAAGTGGTAAATCTGTGCAGTGGATAGGGTGCCCATGGCTATACTCCTTCTTAACATCATTGTCTTGGAAGCAAGGCTCTGAGATCTGCTCAGTATTAGCTTTGATTATAATTTGGGAACATTTTTTGCTCATCTCTAAAACAAGAATCATCATGGTTACTACTATAGGCCCTTCTGGTTGCCTCATGCTATTAGGTGGATGATTTTCCTAGCAAAAGCAGATCTGTAGTCTGATTATTAATCAGCAAGGATTAAGTGACTTCAAATGTTAATACACGTGGCATAGTGTGAGGCATGTATTACTTTTGTGCTTGCTACATGTATATGCCAGAAGAATAGTGTATCAACCTTTCCAGGGATTTCCAAAATCACAAGAGGATCAAATTACTATTAGCCTTGTTCTGAATGCTTATCCATACTATTCCCTTCTTAGAGGCTGTATAGTGACTCCTGGTCTCCAGGTTTTAAGCCTTACTATTGTAACTTTTGGAAACAGCATTTGTGGGTATACCCCTGCCTTTCTTCCTGCCTTTGCTCTGCTTCCCTCTCCCCATGCACTAACTTGCAGGTATTATGGTCTGTACCCCAGCTGTCTGAGGCACAACGGCAGAGGTGCTATGCCGGGCCCCACATCCCACCAAGGGTGAACCAGGGATCTGTCTTGCCTTGTCTGGGCCTGAGTCTGTCCAGAGCCTCTCCCAGTCCGTTCTCCTCTCCCCCTGCCAGCTGCGGCACCTCCTGCTTTGTTAATAGAGAAATTGTCAAATAATGGGAATAATTAGCACAGTGGGAGCTTTACTGTGTCCTGGAAAGAGAACAGAGAGAGCCCTCCCAGCAGCCCTAGACGTAATTGCTAGGCAGGCTTATTTTCTCTTGTCTGTGTCTTTCTCCCCTTCCCTTGCATTCGTTTGATTTTTTTCTCTCTTTGTGTAGAGAGAGTTGGCTAGGAGAAAAGACCCGTAAATTGCACCCTTGCTGGGCTGGTGCTGTGAAAGCTGGGTACGATAGTCTTCTAGGGCTAAATAATTGCCCTCTCTCCCCACCCTCTTGCAGGGGGAAGGATCAGCTAAGCAGCGAGCTTATCTGTCCCTCTTATTTCCCTCCAATTTCCTCTTCTCTAGCCCTCCCTGTTCCCCTTCCCCATCCCCTCATGTAAAGAACTCACAGGCTCTCAACTGAATCTTTTTTAACGGTCCCAAGAGGCGAGGATCTTGAAGGGTGATTATCTTCATTATAAATTATTAACTCTCGAAGCAGCCAGATGGCTTTCCACCTCATGGCTGGGAACTCCAGGATGGGGAGGCCCACTGGCAAGCAGAGGAGAGGAGAAGAGAGGAGAGTTGGCTGCTTGGAGAATGATCCCAGCTTTTGGGGTTTCTGGCCGCCTCAGGTGGTTGGGGGGGCGGTGCTTGGGATTCTATCAGCACCTTGTAAGGCTCAAAAATTAGCTGTTGTATATTAGCCCTCAGATAGCTCAGGGTTCTGGTTGGATATGGAGTGATGGTGGCCTGTGGGGAAGAGATTAATGCCACGAGTTACTTCTTTATAAACCTTAGAAGCTTGCTAAGATCTGGTAGTAAGATGTGATTATTATTTTGCTTTGTGTGGTCTTTGATATCTATCATCCTTGAAAGTGAACCAACCAGTTTCCCCATTTTATAAGAGACACAACTGGAAAGGCCACATAGCTTCTTATATAGTGACTTGGTTCCGAGTTTGAGAAAGACTGACTCTTATGCTCAGTTTAGTGCTATCTCTCACACCAACCAGAACTATTTGTCTGTCTGTCTGTCTGTGTGTCTCTTTCTTCCCTTCTTCCCTTCTTTCCCTTCTTCCGTTCTTTCTCTTCCTTCCTTTCTTTCTTTCTTTCTTTCTTTCTTTCTTTCTTTCTTTCTTTCTTTCTTTCTTTTGTTAGTTTTTTGAGACAAGATGTCATGTATCTAAGCTTAGCTAGGCTAGGACTAGCTATGTGTCCTAGGACAGGCTCAAATTCACGGTGATTCTCCTGCCTTAGACTTCTAAATGCTGGGATTGCCGGTGTGCCTTACTACACCTGGCTCAGACTTCTTATCCATTGGCTTTGTCTTACTTGTCCCTCAAATTTCCATGAAAGCAAGTCTTTCTTCATCTTAGAAGCCTCCTCTGGCCACATCAGCCCAAGACTATCTCTGGACTTTGTCTGGACTCTATTGTATTCCATGTATATACTCACTTAGCACTGAATGTATCCCCCAAAAGGTGTCCAGCCCTTTCCAGGTTATGGAGATTTGGTTCATCTGGAGGTCCTTGTAAGATCAAGACATAAGTACTCTTTTCAGACCTTCCACTCACTGAAAACTCCACTCAAAGGTCAATGGAGAACCTATGGTCCTTTTCCCAACTTAAGAAATGCTTCAGTCTCCTACCAAAGACTCTGATTGAGCAGCTGATGGTTGTCTCTGTAAGCCCCCAATCTTGCCAACTCCAAACGCTCCCAAGAGACTCCACAATGACTCATTGTGTGTCTGTGTATGCATGCACATGTGCATACACAGTGTACATATGTGTGCATGTGGAAGTCAGTCAGAAGGATTACCTTGAATGATGTTCTTGTTTTTGAGACAGTGTCTCTCACTGGCCTGGAAATCACCTAGTAGTCTGGCTGGTTGATGAGCCCTGGAGATCCTTCTGCTTAGTGTTGGGACTATGTAGCATACACCTAGTACTTTTTATGTGGGTTCTGGGGATCAGGCCTTCATATTTGTGCAGCAAGCACTTTATCAATTGGACTCTCTCTCTCAGCCTTCAGGAATAACTCTTTACATGGCCTGTGACATTGGGATAAATTTCAAAGAAGCTCACCTGTCTTGAATACTGTCCCTGAGCAGGCCAGGTGGAACCACATTAGCCATTCTGAAATAGGAGCCCTGAGGATAAACATTAACCATAATGGAAGCATCCAACAGTAGCTGGATTTCTATTTGTGCTGAGCACTGTGGACCTGAGCTAAGTATGTACTCTGTTATTATGTCCATGATTCATATCAAGCGTTGAGACACAGAGAGGCTATGCATCTTGCTCAAGGTCACACAGGCATCAGGTATCATATCTGGGATTTGTCTGGCTGTGGAGCCCATGTTGGCAGCTGCTACCTCATACGCCTCTGTTTTATGTGGGACCCTGGAGGCTGCCCCGTGGTATGTCCAGTCCATGCTCATAGCCTGCCTCATCCCTTTACTTTTCCATATTAAATTGCTTAGATTCATAGCTTTTTACTTTATTAGCATGAAACTGCCTTGCAGGGCTTGAACTGCTTTTTAAAAAATTTATCCTGGTATCTGGAACATGAGTGTTTCATGGTTTAAAAAAGATAACTAAAGGAAAAAAAAAAACCCTTTCCCTCAGCTTACCTACACCTCTCTCAAAGAGTGGAGTTTAAAATAAAAACACAGTGAGAGGCACCAGACTGTCAAAGACAACCATCTTCTCCCTCATCTGTGGTTTGTGTCATCTTAGATTACATTTGGCTTTCTGGCAGCCACAAAAAGATGTATATCATACACACACACACACACACACACACACACACACACACACACACACGTGAGTGAGACATTGGGTCAATTTCATTCCGGAATTCTTGTTGAATAAATAGCTAGAAATCATAAGTTTTGTTCTTGTTACGTTGGAGGATCAAGTTGTATAACCTTCCATTATCACCCTTAGAATTTGTTTGATTAGATGCAGGCTGTAGAGTAAGCCCACCATGATCCCTTGGGATCTCCGCTATTTCATCCGTACACTCTCAGTGCCAGCTCAGAGACCAGAGGGTTCCTTCCTGTTCATCTAAGCACTTGAGGAAAATGCGGAGCGGGCATGACCTGCTCTCCTCCCTCAGCCTGCCTCTCAAGAGCGTCCCACTTTCTTTGCTTCCTGCTCTTTAGTCAGTGCCAAGTCTTAGTCAATTTCACCTTCCTCATCCTGTGAGAGACTTGTCCAGAAGATTGGCTTCTGGCCCGAATGTTCCTCTGGCATATCTCTCCTGCGATCGATTAGTATTCCTGACAAGAATGGAAGTGGGCCCAATATTAATGATTTTTATTCACATAGATGCATCTGTGTGAGTGTGGGTCTGTGGGGCGATTGAGGAGGCCAGGAGAGGGTGTCAGATTCCCTGGAGCTGGAATTATGGGCGATGTGAACCGTCTGAATTGGGTACTGGGAACCAAACTGTGTCTACTGGAAGAGCAAGAAGTGCTCTTAACCAGTCAGTCAACTGTCCATTTACCACTTCTTATTTTTTTATGGGAATTATTTTTATTTTTTATTTTTTTTTAAGTAAAAAGAATATTAAAGTTCAAGGTTAAAGGAAAAGTTTCTTTCTTTATCTATGTCTGTCACCTTTTCCAGTGTTAACACATGCCTTTTCTGTAAGTCCACTTGACAGATGGGAGTTGAGATCCTCAGGGACCCTTGTCCTTTCCCTGATCTGAAGGGGAAGCAGCGACACTTCTAAAATGGGGGAACTTGGTGTGGTGTGTGTGTGTGTGTGTGTGTGTGTGTGTGTGTGTGTGTGTGTGTCTAGAAGCAGTTTGGCAGGTAGACATAACAGTAGAAGGTGGAGTGGCTTTCTTAAACATGACAAATTGTGAAAGGGAGGACCAGCATGTGAATGGACTGAGAGAGACTGAGAGACAGGGACATCTGCAAGGCCTGGTGAATGAATATTGGTTCATGGTTTCCTAGATGAGAGATTAGCTTTGTCTTGGAAAGTGTGAGTAAGGAGTCCTAGCCTCCAAACAGAAAGCAGCAGTAACTTTCTTTAAAACCCTTTACACACACACACACACACACACACACACACACACACACACACACACACACAAAACCACAAAAACAAACCAACCCCCCAAAATAAAACAAACAAAAACCAAACCTCTTCTCCAGGTGACATAGGAAAATGGCTAGATTAGCATGTAGTATGTGTGAGGCAGTATACTATGTGTGTTTTTTTTTAAATATACAGAAAGACACATGCGTCAGAAGGCAGTGCCCAGTCTATGAGTTTGCATACAGTAAACACCTGCAGCACCACTCAGATTCTGAAATGAATTCCACTACCTCTTCTGCCCTCTTCTCATAGGTAACCACTGGTGTTCAATAACATAGAATAAATATTTTTGCTTCTTTCCTGTTTTGTATAAACAAAACATGTACAGTACATTCTCTTCCATGTCTTATGCTTGTTTCAACATTATGCTTGTGAGATTCATCCATGCTGTGTCTAGAAATGAAGACTAGTCACCTTCAAATTTGGACACCATTTTGCCTGTATAAATTAAAATTTATATATACTCTCTGCTGCAGATGGAAGTTTGGTGATCTTCTACTATGGAGAATAAGGCTATGAACAGTCTCAGATGTCTTTAGACATACTAAGCATTTCTGTTGGTACCTACTTAGTAGGAACATGAAGTCATGAGGATCTAAAAATGTTCAGCTTTATATGTTTTATTGTTTATATGTTTATAAACATAGATGATTATATGTTTTATTTATGAGGATTTATAAATGTTCAACTATGATAGACATATAATCACAGTTTTTTCAGAATCATGCATATGTACAGTTTTACAATTGATAGAGTTCAAAATTAAATTATTGGGTAAGTATTATCAACCCCTTCCCTCTTTTGGAAGCACTTAAAGGTGTTGCCCAACGTTAAGTGCCTATGATCATGTGAATCTGGGTCTAGGTATAGCTCTGCCTGACTCAAAAGCCCATGTTCTCCATTTTTCTTTATACTACTTTCAGATCTTAGATCGAATTTGTGCCTTGACCCTCATTGCCTGCAGCAGGGCCTTACTTGTGTATTAAGGTAGATATAGTGTCAGGGGGTGGTGGTGATTGTGATTTAGTTGAAGGAGTTAATTTCCGAGACTACTGAGTAAGAACAAACCTCCACCTACCTTCAAAGTGAGAGAAGAGGCATGCCTTTGCCCAAGATTATGGATGACGGGGATCCAAAGCTTTGTTTCAGGGAGAGGACATGATGTGAGTCTCAAATCACAGAGAGTTCCTTCAGATACAGATGGGGCAGTGTGAGAGGGGAGCTTTTGTCAACTTCCCAAAGACAGAACTTTTGATAGCCCAGTATTACTAGAATAGTATTTATCAAGACTCTTGGTCTTGCTTTAACTCAAACTTGTTTAAATAAAAATTAAGTTCAGTTTATGTAAAGAAAGTCCTAGGACCCACTCCTCTTTAGGCTTCATTAGATCTAGATTTTAAAACAATGCCATTAGAAATCTGTCTTTATGCCTCTTTTGGCTCTTACCTTTCTTTGTTGTCTTCATCCATAGACAAGATTATCTTTAATAATAAGAGTGGTATTTGTCACTAAGTATTGACTTTGAGAATAACAAGGTAGAAAGACTAAGAGAGTCATGTCCCAAATAATTCCATTTAAAGTCCCAGCATTAACTCTAATTTGACTCAGTTTGGATGGCAGACTTATCTCTAACCCATTTACTGTGACCAAGAGATTGGAATGCCCTAATGGGCTAGCCTGGATTGTGTGATCTGAGATTAAGGTGAATCTCATTTGAATGACACAAACTGGGATTGGTGGTAAAAAAATCTTTCACCTCTGGAATGAGAGATGTAGTGAGTGAGGATCAAAGCCAACATAAAGCCCTTAAAGAACCTCTGCAATCCTGGTGAGGGGTCTAAGAAGCAGTTAAGAAGGTTCTAGACTCTATAGGAAAGTTTGAAAGCCCCACCTGGGCATTGTAAGGCTGGGTAGAGGATGAACATCATCATGCCATCCCAATCATTCTAGTTGTAGACAACGTCCTATCTCTTGAGTCTGTTTCAAGCTAAACCCCCATGGCCATTGGAAAAGGCAAGGAGTGGGTGGGGAGGGCAAATGGCAGCCAGATCTTCTAAACCATTCTTGTGGCAAATGGCCCACATGTCAGAGTTGTGTGAGGTCTCCCTTGCATCCTAAGCAGCCGGAATATGAGACATTTGCAAAGATGTTCACCCAACATAAAAACTGTGCTGTTCAATAATTATGTAAATTAGCTGGCAATTAGATAATGTCACTCACTTTCCATCTCTTGCTTGGTTCCCACACAACAGATAAGTGTTTGGAGCTTCAGAATCATCCTCAACCTTCCTTATGGGCTCTGGAGCCAACCACCTGGTCCCCAGTTGCCAGTGCTGACCTATGGCTCAGGAGTGGGTGGCCATTGGCTGACTGGTTGAAGAAGGTTCTCTGTTGTCCTTTGTCCCATTTCTTGAGGGAATGGGATTTCTTCAGAGGCATGTTCTGCTTGATGGATGAAGAAAGCTAAAAGATAATTGCTGGCAGCAGTTGGCTGGAGGCTTTGGATACCTCATGTGAGGTCATATATAGCTTTTGGACATTTGGGGAAATTTTCAAAGGTCATGATAATGTCCCTAGTTCAAGAGCTTTAGGAGATAATGTTGATGGTCAATGTTGTATCATCTTGATGGAGTGGTTTAGTGGTATCATTCCTGCATCAGACCTGCCTGGTACCCAAGAGAATGAAAGCTTGGCTTCTCTCAGTCAGCCCTTTAGATTCCTCCTGATACACAGTGTAGGGATGTTGTTGTCTCCAATGCTAATCTGATTGAGAGGGAAGGACAAGAGTCTGAAGGTAGAGACTCATTTATATAGATTACTGTGGTCACCACAAAGAAGGATGGGTAAATTCCCACAATGCTTTCTCATTGTGTGTGCTTGGACATTGTAGTTCTTCATTTATTCATGGGTTTCAACAGACAATTAGGCAGGTATTGATTTGCCTTCCAGGACCACTTGGGGTGGCATCTTGAAAAGCTGAGGGATGTGATGTCCTTGTATACAGTGGGGCCATGTTGAAGCCTCTGCATGGAATAGAAGTCAAAGGACATTATACTGGCTCTTGAATTCTGTTCTATGGTTCATTCTTTGTATAGACATTTCACCATTCCTGTTCTATGACAATGTCCTAATGTCCTGTGGGGGATGCTGCCTTTTGACTTGGTTATCATATCTCACTCAACACATTGATCATATTCTTAGAGACTGTTAAGTCTCCTCCAGTCTTTACTTCCTGTTACCCACCTTTGGCCTCATATCTCCCACCCACTCCACTCCAACAGCCTGTACCAGACTCAAGACTTGTACATTGACTATTATTCTTGAATATTCTTCCTGAATATTTCCATGGCTAAATTTCATCTTGTCACGGACAAGATGCTTGTGTTATTGGCATATAGCTGTGGTGTGAGTGTAGTTGATGTTGTGTTATCAAAGTGCCTTTAACCAGTACACACACAAAGAAATCCTGAACTCTTGGTAGTAGGCATACACCCCTAAATGTCAGCATCAGTATATTCCAATGTCCACATTCTAATTTGCTATCCCTTGAGCCTATGGGAATACCCATGCCACACTCCAGGAAATACTGCTTGGGTAAAAATCCTTTCATGGAACCAAGACTATTGTGATGATGGATTTGATCAGGCTCTTATGGATACAGGTTTCTTGTTTGTGTAGAACAGGAGTTTGTCCCTGCTTAAAGGGATAGCATCTTCCTCTTTGGTGATGTCCTCATTGTAAACAGAGTGAACTGCAATGCTCTAATGGAGACTGTTGTGAACCACTGTGAAATATCAAATGTGACAAGGAGTAAGCCACAACTTGCACAGCCCTTGGAAATTACACTGACTGCTTTATCTGAACAGAGAAATCACTAGCTTGGTTAGGTAGATCAGCAGCTTCCTTCAGGAACCAGGGCCCAAGCTCAGTGGATATTGCTGCCCTCCTAGTCAATCTAGTGTCACTCTGTCTGTGACATTTCTTAGCTATTCATAAATTTTCTCAATACTGTGCATATACATTGCCCTCCTTTCTCTCTCTCTCTCTCTCTCTCTCTCTCTCTCTTTCTCTCTCTCTCTCTCACACACACACACACACACACACGCACACACACACACACACACACACAGACACAGACACTTCTCATCCACCCATTCCTTTTCATTTTGGAAGAACAAAACCCAACCTAGTATATATTGACCACTTACTATGTACAAAGCTTATGCTGGGACCACACTACACGAATCTCACTAATTTTTCTCACAATCTTGGAAAGGGGCTATTATTTTGTCTACTTTTCAAATTATTAAGTAGAAACGAAAATAGGCTAGGAATATTGTTTTACATTTCATGTACAGGAATTAGAATCCAAACTCAGTCTTTCAATTTTTTTTCATATTAAAGTTTTTTTTAAAGGTTTCCCTAATATTTGGTTAAAGATGGAGACTGTTTTACGTACTCATTCACTTCTCCTGGTTTTTATGTATATTTCTTTCTAAAATTTAAGGTCTTAGACCTTTTCTACTTAAGCAATGGATTGTAAAATTGAAAAAGAAAAAAATGTTTTTAATATATAAATAAACATAATATATGGGTATTTGAATGTTTTAAAATGTTAATGTTTCAGTTTTGGCTATTAGCAAAAAATGTGCTGATACGGCTTTGGGGACTTTCCATGATATTTGCATTTTACATCTGGAAAATCTAAGTGTGTCCTTAGAAGCTGGGCTCAGGATCTTGCCCTGGCCATGGGAGAACTGACTGGCCCCTTGTCCTGTGCGAAGTACTTAGCGTTGAAGTATCTAGAGTTGCCTGGCTGGCACGCACGCACACTCCATCAATCTTCGTGCCATGGGATGTAATCATTGGTGCTTAAGCTCTAATCCTGATCTCTTCTCTCCCTTCCCCCACAGGTCTTCTCTCTGGAGTACTGCGAGCTGTGCTATGGGAAGCATTGCCTCCGGTCAGCACCATGAAGCCTGAATCTGCCTCTGCTCTGCTCTGGGCCCTACTCGGCCTGAGTTCTCAGTTGCTTGCCGTTCCCCTCCCCAGGGCCTGCTTCTGCTAGACAGTAGAACCTTAGCCCTGGTCCTGGGCTTGGACCTACCATTCACCTGGCTCACTTCACTGTTTCCTCCTCCTCCATCACGGCCTGGGGCTCCAGCCCTGTCCTTGGTCTCCCTGGCTAGGACATTTGCCGGGAGGGGCACATTTCTGAAAGCTTGTTCCTACCCTGGGCTCCTTCTCCTCCTTGAATCAAGGCCTCCGGATCCACGCGGATAGCTGAGATCTTTTCTTGGAGCAAGATAATTCTTCCTCACCCCACCCCTGGTTTGTCCCACCCAACATCCCCTGTCTGTTTCTTCTGTCCCTACTGGATTTCTTGCCTGTGTGCCTATCTAGGGCTGTGTTGCTCCTTCTCCTCCTTCCTCAACCTCCTAACATTCCTGCGTGCTCTCTTCTTCTTGTGTGTTCTCTGTGAACCACGTTGTCTTCTCTCTTCCATCACCAAAGCCTAACCCTGCCTCCCACCCCCCAGGGCTGTTCCCTGGCCTGTCTATTCCTCTGTGCTCTGGCCCAGCAGCCACAATGAGCTTTTCCCTCCCCTCCGTTTTCTTCACCCTAAAGGTGAGCATCTTTCTGGGCTCCCTCGTTGGGCTCTGCCTGGGTCTGGAGTTCATGGGCCTCCCCAACCAGTGGGCCCGCTACCTACGCTGGGACGCTAGCACGCGCAGTGACCTGAGCTTCCAGTTCAAGACCAACGTGTCCACGGGGCTGCTCCTCTATTTGGATGATGGTGGTGTCTGTGACTTCCTCTGCCTCTCCCTGGTGGATGGCCGAGTTCAGCTCCGCTTTAGCATGGACTGCGCTGAGACCGCTGTGTTGTCCAACAAGCAGGTGAACGACAGCAGCTGGCACTTCCTCATGGTGAGCCGTGACCGCCTACGCACTGGGCTGGTGATTGACGGCGAGGGCCAGTCTGGGGAGCTCCAGCCTCAGCGGCCCTACATGGATGTGGTCAGTGACTTGTTCCTCGGTGGCGTCCCTGCTGACATCCGGCCTTCTGCCCTGACCCTCGATGGAGTACAGAACATGCCCGGCTTTAAGGGATTAATGCTGGATCTCAAGTATGGCAACTCGGAGCCTCGGCTTCTGGGGAGCCAGGGTGTCCAGTTAGAAGCAGAGGGACCCTGTGGCGAGCGTCCCTGTGAAAATGGTGGGATCTGTTTCCTCCTGGATGGCCATCCCACTTGTGACTGTTCCACCACCGGCTATGGTGGCACACTCTGCTCCGAAGGTAAGAGTCCCCCGCTTCCCCCCCCAACTCCTTCTCCCTGCTACAGATCCTCCTGCTGAGTGACTGGGTGAAGGCAGGAGAGGGCTGGATTGAAACCAGCTCTATGCGCAAGTGCAGCTTCAGCAGAGTGCTGTATAACTGGGCCTCCTTCTCCAAGGAAGTGGTAGAAACTCATCTCCTTGCTCTCAATGGAAAAAGGCACCGGATCTCAGCAGGAAGAGAGTACAGGCTACTCAACCGTGCACTCTGACTCAACTCCAAGGGCTAGGTGGAGTAGACTGCAGAGTGTGTATACAGCTCAGCAGGATTAGCACAGAAGGAGGAGCAAGAGAGGGCTTGAAAGCAAAGGGGCTGTCTCTGCCACTCCTGACTCTTGGAGACTTGGACCCCATCTTCTTCCTTAGCTTAAGCAATGCCCTGCAGAGAATGGAGGTGGATGGACTATAGGGTTCATGCTTGGCCCTGTTACAATTCAGTCTTGTTATGCCACCCCTTAGCCCATGAGAGGCAGCTAGAAGGGCGTCAAGGAATCATTGGAGAATCACCTTTCCTTGTCCTAGCAATGAGGTTATTTTATGAGGCTCCTCTTTAGAAATGGCTTCCTTTCTTGAGTGCTCCATGTACTGAGATATGTGTGGATGGGCACAGGGCTGGACTGTAACCTTGTCCAGTGGAATCCCTCAAACTATGCTGGAAAACTGCCTACATCCAACTACCGCTTGAGACAGGGACTAAGGGATGGAGAGAAGGAGGGAAGAAGAGAAGAGAGTAAAGGAGAGAGGGAGGGAGGCAGGGAGGGAGGCAGGGAGGGAGGGAGGGAGAGAGAGAGAGAGGAGAGAGAGAGAGAGAGAGAGAGAGAGAGAGAGAGAGAGAGAGAGAGAGAGAGAGAAAGAGAGAGAAAGATTTTCCTGCAAAGGACTTAAGTTGCCCCAACCTTTCCACACTAACTTCCTAACTTCCATTGGGTGTTACATGTGAGGAAGTACTTTAATATGACAAACACAAACAACATAAATTCCTGGCCCCCTGCACTCACTCTAGGCTTAGATTTGGAGAAGAGAAATCATTGAGGTGATCAAGGATGTGAGAACTGAGGAGACAGGTGTGTATCTCAAGAGGGTAAGAAGTGGAGGACACAAAATGAGTTACATTCTGATTCTTCTTGAGATGTTTTGTGTTGTCAACCCATTGGGCCCCTCCATGGAGGTGGTGCCATTCTTTAAGGAAGATGAGTGGTTCTCAACCCCATCTGAACATTGAAATCACCTTGGAGGAACTGAGAAACTTTCAAGCCATACCCAGGCTTATGATACCAGCATCTCTTGGGGGAGGGAATCCCAGCAACTCTATTTTTAATATTCCAGATTCTCATATGATCCCAATGTACAGTCAAGGCGAAAAATTCCCTGGTACAGGGTCAAAGAGGTCAGAGTGATGTTGGAAACCAGGGTCTCTCTTGGGGTTCTTGGTCTCATTAATAAAAGAATTGAAGAATGGGCTCAAATGGAAGCCTGAGGAAAATTTTATTGGGTTAACAAACAAACAAATGGTAGACAAGCTGTAAATCTAAGCAGCTTCCCAGTGGCAGAGAGAAGGAAACAATCCTTGCCCCTTGAGATAATCTGGCATGGAAGTCAACCACATAGCGAACAGGCAGCCACATGGTAGGGAGTGGAGTTTTCAAGAAAGAATAAGGAAGCCCCAAGTGCCAGGAAAAGCATTCTTAGGCTATGACTAGGATCTGAAATCAAAAGACAGAAGAGAAGAGAAGATAGAGATGCCTGTTGAAGGACTCAGAAAGGTTCACAGACCCAGCTGAACCTTGTCGTGGCTCCTGGGGACTGCTCTAGGAGGTGAGGCTTCTAGGAAGGAAGATTATCTCATGAAAGAAATAATTATTCCAGCTCTGTCTTTAGAGTGTCTTAAGGTGAGCCTGCCTTCCCAGAGTGGTCCTGCCTCTCTGAGGGGTGGTCTCTTAATCAGATCACTGACCTGCCCAACTGGAATATTAGATCTCAACCCAGGCCGGATATTTCATTCTCTTGTTCAGGAGGAAATAGTTTTCCCTTAACGGGCTGTTGCAACTGAGTCAAGAGGGTGGGGCCAGGTAAGTATCTTGTTCCTCCCTCTGTTCAGGTAAGGGCATATTTTGGGATTTGTTTCTAACATTGTATTTGTGGGTGTTCCTTTTGGGAATTGTCCATCCTTTATAAAGCAGGTTATGTTTGATGTACTATGAGCTATGTTAAGATGTTTTTTAAAAGTTAAACTAAGTTTATTTTACAGGTGGAACATGTTGGAGACTGACATGTTGGGAACTGGGTAGGAGGCTCCATTGCAGGTTGTGCATGGGTTACTGTGAAAATAATCCCCTGTTGTTCTGTCCTTTACCAGGCTAGGTTGTACATTTCCCTTCTTGTGACTAGACCTTAGGAAAAGGAGATGCTGACACATACATCATCTCTTTAGGCCCACAGACCTATCCAACCCACGGTCCCCAGACCACTTGCTTCACCAGATAGCTCTGAAAAGCGTTCAGCACATGTTTAGATGACATGTCATGTTGTAGTGTTAAAAGGTGGGGCACCCTTGCAGGCTTTGATTTTTTCCTCATTGAAAATTGGCAGAGAAGAGGACCGGAGTTAACACATAAAACATGCTGTTGGAATGCAGTTATTAAAGGCTTCTTATGAGCAGGTGCCTTTGGAGCTGACTGACGCTCCAGAGCTTCGTGACTTGGGGGAACGTTCTGCCTGAAGAAGACGCTGACAGGATCACTTGTTTTCTCCTCTGCCCAGAGGATCTGTTCTGCTCTCAGCGCTTGCATTGAAAGCTGGCATTCTTCCTTTTGAGGGACCAGGGTGTCTGCAAGTGTGTTGTTAACTTGCTGATTAGCTCTGATTTTGTGTGTGTGTGTGTGTGTGTGTGTGTGTGTGTGTGTGTGTGTGTGTGTGTGTTTCAAAAGAACTCATTTCCTCCAGGCAGGTTTGGATCAGCACTTTCAGCAGGAAGAATATATATATATATATATATATATATATATATATATATATACCGTATATATGTATGTGTGTAAATTTTCCTTTCTCTTTTTATTTATTTTTGTATGTGTGTTATTCATTTCTCAGTGGAATTTCTTCAGATTAAATGCAGTTGATTTCTAAGGCTTAAATGCAATATGTATATTTTAATAATTGTTCTTTCTGTGAGGTCCAGGGTTCAGATTTCTTCTTCAGTACAGAAAGGAGCAGAGCAGACAGACTCTGTGATAACTCACACCTGGCTAGCCTGAAAACAGAATGACCCCAAAGTTTTGGTGAAAACAGTTATTGGGAGGTAAAAGAATTTACCATGGTGACATGAAGCCTGCTGATCCCAGTAATTGTCATCATGTCTGATCAGTCACAAAATTGCAATTACAAAATATCTGGTGCCTCCACACATTGTTAAGTTTTGTAGAGTAAGCATAAACACTTTCTTGCCTGTAAAATATGGAGTGGGAAAAGTCAGAGCAGTTTCTAAGTGTCAAGAAGATATACATACAACATGATAAATAGCCTAAACAAATGCCTGCCATTTCCCTAAAGATAATGTGAAGAGGGCAGTGGACATGTAGCCACACCTCTTTCCTCATCAGATCACACGTACCACAGAAGAGAAATCAGGGTACTTTCCCACGTTAGTGGGGCCTATGTATCAAGCACCCAGTTGTCCCAGTTTGTGGGATGGACCCTTCCATTTGAGAGTATGAGGGTCTGTATTGTACTTTACCTGTTCTGAGACCAGGGGCAGCTGGGTAGGCTCCTGCAGCTTCCTGTGGTCTACTTGGGGACTGTTGGAGATGGCCTTTGTAGTCCATTAGTTTGTAGCATACCTGCAATGTTGCTGTTTGCTTGACCTCTCTGGCTCTACATGCCTTAATGGCTCCAAAACATGTCTGTACTGCACCCCAGAAAGAATACACAGATGCACCAATCTCTTTATGTGTTTTGGGTTGTTCTGATTCCATGTGAGAAGAGGGGAAGACAACAGAGATAGTTGATGTGGGGGACCTGGGCCCAAGGGTAAGAGGTAGTGGACACACTGTCTTCTCTTTCAGGTGAAGGATTGTGAACTCTGGCTGCAAACTGACTTCTGAACTCAGGAAAGCTTCAGCCTGCAGCTCATGTTCTCACTGATAGTCACACCAAGCATCACGGCACACAATGACTGTGTAGAGAAGAGGTTTCAGGTTCTTACTTCTAGGTATTATGTTTATAAACAAAGTGCTTTGATTCCCAACCAGATCGTGAGGACAGAGGAAGGGCAGATAAGACAAAACAGTTTTCAAATGATGAATGTGGTTTGGAATTTAGGGAGGGCATGGTCCAGCACTCTCACTGGCCCTTTTGTCTAGGTCAGTCCTATGATGGGAGCCTTGAAATTTAGTGACCAGAGAGTGAATAGGTGTCCCCAGCTTCCTCTAGGGACAAGTCTCATCATAGGCTATGGAAATTTGTCATTACCTCAAAATGAGTTGAGATGATTATTTTTGAAGTATTCTTAGTTATGAAAGTACATGCACTGAATTTCTTAGCAAGCTCATACTTGCGAAGCATCGATTCACTGCCAAGGCATATAAAGCTTAGTCCCAGTTTCCCTGAAGACTTCATTTAACATGAAGTCAGCCTGCTTCAGAGAGGATGGAGCCAGGGAACAATGGAGAAGGTTTGGACTGACCTGGTCTCCGGAATGAATCTCATGACATGGGTCTATCTATGTCACATATCATTTGGCTGACTGGCAGTTGGCTTGACTGATGTCTCATCACTGCTGTGTGGTCTTTGTATGCCTTCCAGAAAGCCAATGTCAGTGACTTTTCTTTTTTTTCTGAGAATTGTACCACTTTTCTCCCCACTCTCAAAACAAGAGAAAGGCATCCACCCAGAGAAGACTGCTTACCCCTAAGCATTCACGAGGTTCTCAGCACATTGTTAAGGTACCAGAGATGCCCTGGTTGGAACTTCCTGTTGGAGTAAAACATGGCCCTCTCCCTTCCTTTTCCCGAATGTATACTCCGTTGCAATTATAACATGGCAATCTGTGTTAACTCTTCAGGCCTTGGAAGCCTGGGAACAAGGTTGTGGTGAGCAATCAGAGGAAAAAAGGTAGCTCTCTTCCCAACATATCTCTGTGGTATGGAGAAGGCAGAAAAGCCGAAAGGTCTTACAGTGTACACAGAGGAGGTTCTGTGCTTCTGCACCCTGACTTCCCACCTCGTATTCATGCTTTCTGTGGGATCAGCCCCTGCTCTCTCCAGCCCAGCCAGCCATCCAGTCAGCCAGTCGTCAGCCAGCCAGCCAGCCAGCCAGCAGGGGCTGTCGCTAAACGGAGCTTGAATAGGGGTCTGATTGCTCCTTTTCCCTCCTCTCCTCCTGATTACCAAGTGAGATTTCCTGGGTATGCTGTATGCTAAATGGCAGAACAGCCGCCCGCCACTTGCTCCAATTATCCCTCTTTTAACTGCTGAGGGAGAACAATTTTTCTAATCTCCCCCCTCCCATAATACCCCTGCCTCCTCCCTTAAAGAAATAAGACCCCCTTTTCCTTGTTCTCCCTTCAGTGGGCTGAGAGCATCCTCTTTCCCTTTCCAGAGACCGAACACCAGCTGCAGGCTGAAAAGGGGGTGGGCAGTGGGGAACGATTTGGTCCACATTCAGCAAGGTTGAGGGTCAGGCAGGCATTGTGACAGGAGCCTTGGAGTGGCACGTGAACTTGAATTTGCATTTGGTAATGAGATGCCACAGGCCCCAGCACTGGGGGCTAATTATTTTCAAGACCCCTATCTCCCTTTGCAGGCTGCCCTGGAAAAGATGCTTTCTAGTTCCTGGGGCAGCTGCCCATCAGCTGAGTTCTCTCCTCCCCCGCCCCCCCCTCCTTCCTTCATGAGGAGGAGAAGTGGGATGCAGGCTGTGCTTGGGGGATGGGATAAGTATGTACATATGCTTTCTGGCCACTGGATTGCCCGTGTACTCACTGGCTCTGCAGTTTGGTCCATAGCAATGAGACTTCAGAGTGTACCTGAAGTGAGAAGCTGTGGGGTGTGTCTCTGCTCAAGGTCAGTTGCCCTTTTGTGGACAAAGTAGTATTGGAGCTATTGTTGCCGTTGCCATTGTAGAATATCAACATTTGCCTAACATTCTGGTGCATTCATATTTATTGGCTCATCTGATCCCCACTCTCCTGTGAGGCTGATGTAATTGAACATCTGTTTTGCAGATGAAGAAACGGGGGCAGAGAAATTTGGAACTCCAACAAAATTTAGTAAAGTGGCTAAGAGTGTGATCCCTGGGATGAAAATAATCTGGACTGAAATCTGGTCTTGTCCGTTTATAGACTGTGTGTATTTGGATAAAGTTTGTGACGCTTCAGTGGCTTCATGGACAGTAATGAATAACAACAGCAACTCCTAATAACCACAGAGCATTTGCTTGATATCCGTATGGTTATAACTGCTTTGCATGCGGTCGGTCGCCTTGCAACCCTCAAAACCACTCTTGACACACAACTATAGTTTATCTTGCAGGTAAGAAAAGTGAGAGATGGGGTTAAATAATCTAAGATTTGCAGACAAAAGGCAAATCTAGGGTTGGTACCCAGACTCTCTGGCTTCAGAGCCCACCCTCTTCATTATGTTCTGTTATGGCCGTAAGAAACCAGACCTCAGAGTTTTTGAGGACATTGAATGAGATAGAGTGTCAAAACCTATCTGCATAGACTTTGGGTAAGAACAGTGTCTGTCCATGAGGCTTCACGGAAGTTTTGAGCTTCGCCTACCTCCGCCATTTTCCTGTATCTCAGTTTTAAAGATGGCAGAGGCAGAAGGCAGGGGACGTCAGGGGGCGCACAATCAAATATCATTGCCGTCTCTCTGGTTCAAAAGCAAGGGGTGGCTGACTATGATTTTTCAGTTGGACCGTATTCACAGCATTTTTGTCTGCCTTTGGCTCCCAAGCAACCCACAAAGGTAGAGGGCAGGCTTCACCTCTGTGAGTCGGTGAGGAGATGCAGACCCCAGCATATCATTGAACTCGTTATGTGTAGAAGGTGTGAGACTGAGCTTGGCTGCTGCCTTCTCTCAAAATGGAGCTCCCAGACCCCCAACATGACATTTTACTCCCACTAAAGCTCCCCTCATTAACACAAATGGCCTATGTCTCCATCGTGAAATGGAGCATTGCCTCCCTGGATGTCTAAGATAAGCAAAATGTCAAACTCCTGGTGCAGGAGGTTATCAGCTGGGCCAGTCCCAGGAGCCTTGCTGTTCCCAGCTGGGGAGAGCAAGAGAGAATAGGAGAGAAAGGGAAAACAGATGAAAATTAGCATTCGGTTCCCACCCTCAAGACCTTGATTTGCAGCAAAGTAACTAGAGACTGGACCCAAGGGTCTCCAGGCAGTCGGAGCAGAACTACAGCATCTGGAGGAGCATCGCTGGAGGAAGACAGCCTCTTCAGACTTACCTTTGGGTTCCTAGGTACCAGGAGATGCCCATCACCCACTCAGGGCTGGTGATAAATGGACGTCCCTAGGTTCTTTTCTATCAGACTCCTGGTTTCCGGCTGCCTTCTGTTTTCCTTCACATCTGACAAACTCCTTCTTCTGTGTTTATTCTTTTCTTGTGTGTGTGTGTGTCAGGGGCCAGGATGACAGAGGTGGATTTATGATGATGAAATTAAACCTTTGCTAAATCTTAACTTGCTTGAGCCCCTTCCAAGGCCTCAGACCTCATTTTATATTTGCAAATTTTTTTTTTTCTTAAGGACCCCCAAATATCATGGGCTTCAGGTACCACCTCTATGCACCGGCCCTGGTGGAGAAGACTCGTTGCTGTCCAGTGATAGCAATGCCACTCTCGGTGTGTGTGTGTGTGTGTGTGTGTGTGTGTGTGTGTGTGTGTTTCCCTCCAACCAGTGACTGCACTTCATCACAGACATGTGCCACTTTATAACCAACAGAGTTGGAAGAGCTCTGGCTGGGGAGGGTGGGAGGGGGGAGGCCTAGAGGAATACACTTTGTAAAGTGAGGAAGAAGTAGCTTCAAGAATATCCAGGGGTAAAGGGAGGAATTGTTTGCAAGCATTTGCTGCAGATTCGGAGGAACAAGCTAGTATGTAAATGGAAGGATAACTCTAGTCATTCTCCCAGGCTTTTCTAGCTGAGCTGGGCATCTTTGATTTGGTTAGCGCTCTGGGGGCTGTGTTACAGGTGACAGGCGGTGACCAGCAGAGGAGAAGGACAAAGTATGGCTCCCCAGGCCTGTCTTCCTGATCTATTTGGAAAGTGACATTGCCAGTGGGTTGTCATTAATGCTGCTGTTCTCCAGGAACTGGTGTCTTTAGGTGACCGATTTAGAAGCGATATGGGGCCCCTTTTAAATGTGTCATTGTTTGTGCCTGCTCACAGACCTTGACTTCTGTCCATGAGGTTCCTGACTGGTGTATTTTCCAAAGTGCTTTCTCTCTCTCTCTCTCTTTCTCTTTTTATAATCCCAGGAACCAATCGCTTTAAAAATAAATTGACCTCATAGTCATCCGGCTGAACTTCCTACGTCTATTCAGTGATAAGCCTTGCTTTGCATCTAGTCCTAGAAATGATGACTGCTTTCAGCTTTTGTGGGGGATGGCCCTATAGTGTGCAAGGAAAACAAGGGTCTGAAAGTTGCATTGATGGCAGAAAGGTAGGGCAAGAACTACAGGGCCATCCAGCTCCTGGTGTGCAGATTTTCTAGCTGTGAAACACATTTAGGAGCCTTATTTAAATACAGTGTGTGTGCACACCTGTGTGTGTGTGTGTGTGTGTGTGTGTGTGTGTGTGTGTGTATACATACATGTACATGTGTGTGCACGTGTGTGGAAGCCAGAGGAAAACCTCAACTATTGTTCTATTCTGCAGGCCCTGTCTGTCTTTTTTTTTTTTAAAGGATAAGGTCCCTCTTACTAAGTAGGTGAGGGTGGCTAGCCAGTGAGCCTTCAAAAGCCACCTCTTCTCATGTCCTCAGTGCACCCCTCCCCACACTTTTTAAAATAAGGGTCCTGGGGGTCAAACTCGGGTCCTCATGCTCGCAGGGCAAGCTACCCCTTCCAAACACAGTATCTCAGTAGCTTAGAAAAATGACCAGGGAGTTTCTCCTTCAAGTTTCTCGGTGAGACACTATTCATCACTCCCTTGTCGTCTTGCCTCTCATCTGCCGCTTTGGTTTTCCTGAAGTTGCCTGGTGTGACAGTGCGGTATCTGTGAAAGAAAGGCTCTTCACAGTCCGGTGACTGTTGGGCACACTGGGGCTGGAGTCTCTGCCCTAGGAGACAGTGCTGTCCAGACAACCCCGTAACCGGTTGCTCCTCTAGGTGTGACTGGAAGAATGTTGCCCGCAGCCCTGGAACACAGAGAAAGTGCGCTGAGAGAGTGCACAGCTTATTTACTTAATAAGTTGCTTTCAAATAAAAATGAGGGCACCACTTGTGAGGCGAGATAAGCTGGATAGCAGAGCCGAAATCACTTGCTTGTGATCCAAGCCGCAAGAAAAGAGCCAGCCAGGCTGGGAGGTCAGTGAACACTCAAGGTTTCTTCCTCCTGAGTCGTTTTCTGAAGCTGCTTTGCCGCTCCAGATGGGGCCCTGTTCCTCGCCTGCTTAGTTCTGAAGGGCTAAAGGAATGGGGAGGAGTGGGGAGTGGGCTTGGAGGTTGATGAGCCTCTGATCCGAGGGCTCCTAGAAAGACTAATCCTCCTGCAGCGTATTTGCTCCATCTGGGCCAGAAAAGACAAGACGGCAGCTTGGATAGAGATGATATGGAATAGAAAGGTGCTGGGAGCCTGCCGCCTTTTAGGGGGTGGGTATTCTGAAATCTGAAGAGGGGCTCTTGCAGTACAGAAGAAACCTATGAGGTTAGAAGTATGGCCTTTTGGGGAGGGAGTTCTAACGTGTTTCTATGGCCGTCTAGCTATGATCTTTCCATGGAAGCCAAAGTACATTTTTAAAGGGTGCAAGAATGATGAGTTTAGGGCAGCTCTGAGGTTGATTAGGTTTAACTACTTAATTGTCACAGCTTAATTCTAACTACTACCCTTCCATCAACATCAGACTAGTCAACTGTAGTCACCTGCCACGGTGAGGGGCTTGGTGGTTTTTCAGGTTAGTTTACTGTATCTCTGATTGCTCAGAGTATCAGAAATTTCTGTCATTAGGACACACTGTGCTTCCTAGCCACATTGTCATTGTTCCATTCCATTTAAATCAATTCTTTGTGGGCCATGTGGGTAAGGAGGATGAATTCGAGGATAGCTGAGTCCTGACCTATCTAGATTTGTGTGTGTGTGTGTGTGTGTGTGTGTGTGTGTGTGTGTGTGTGTACGTGCTTACCTGTGTGTACATGCATACATGCTCACTTATTTGTGGAAGCCAGAGATCAGCATTGGTGTCTTCCAGTATTGTTCTCCACCTTACCTTGTGAGACAAGGTCTTTTGCTCATCCTACAGTTCACTGACTCTGCAAGACCACCTTACCAGCAAGCCTCTGGGATCTTTCCTAGTGCTGGGATTACAAATGTGGACCACCATGTCCGGCTTTTTACATGGATGCTAGGAAATAGAACTCACATGCTTGTCTTGCTTTATTTACTAAACCATCTCCACAGCCCATGTGTGATCATCTTAAATAATGTAGGAAAGACTGATCTAGCCCAATCCAATGCCTTCTGGTGCTCAGCACTGATCCAAGGTACATTAGGTTGCTCAGTTAACTTGCTTTCTCTTCTGTGCTGTTCAGTGGTAAGCAGGTGACTTACACTCCAGTCATTTGGTTCACAAGGAGTTTGCACTGAGTAAGTTTCACAGTGAGCCTACCCCAAGCCCTCTTGGCTGTCTTATTCCATCTCTCCAAGATGTGTTGTCTCCCTCTGCTCTCACCTAGATTTAGCATCTGCATTTCCAGTCTCCTGGAAAGCGTGAATTGTTCTGCGAGGAGATGAGAAGTTCTGGAATGCAGTCAAGTAGAGGGAGAGGGAACTTAACTGGACTTCTTTGACAAGTTCAACCTGATAGTCTGGGTTGTACGTATCAACAAAAGTATGAGGATTTGGCTATAAAGCCTAGTAGGATGCTTTAGTTTTCTTTTTGTTGTTGTGCTTTGGTTGGTTTGTTTTTGTTTTTTAGATAAGACCATGAGATAAAACAGTGCAGAGCAGTGGCTCCTGGAAACTGGCCTGGGAACCATATGCCCTGTTCAGAAATGCTTCCTACTCCGACAGGTTGCCCTGGCTACCACACGTTCTTGGCACTGGTGGGCAGAAGTTTCCCAGAGAGTGGTTTAGGCTGTGCTAGAAGTTGTTCCCATGTTGGGATAGACTGGAATCCAGTACACAAATTCTCTCCTTGGACCTCAAAGAAGTGAGGCCAGTCTTGGCTCTTGGCTAAATCTATATCAGCTGACATGCTGCTGACATGATAGCAAAGAAAAAGGAACAAAATCTCATAAATTTCATGACTTAAAATGGTTTGCTTTATAAAAAATTTATTTTATATGTATGAGTGTTTTTTTTTTTTCTAGCCTGGATGTGTATGTACCATGTGTGTGCCTCGTACTAGCAGAGGCTAGAAGAGGGCTTCTGATCTCATAGAACTAGAGTTATGGATGGTTGTGAGCCACTGTGTAGATGCTGAGAACGAAACCTCTGCAAGGGCATCGAGTGCTCTCCACCACTGAACCATCTTCCCGCCCCCAAAATGTTACTTTTAAAAGAAGCTGTGAACATTGTTTTGAGTTCAAGAAGTGAGTTTGAATTGCCCAGGCTTCATGGACCACACACATCTGCTGGGAAGTAGATGCGGCCATCTCTACAACCACAGTGTGCAAGAGCTGACATGAGTTTAGGATTTTAGTGCT
This sequence comes from Peromyscus eremicus, assembly GCF_949786415.1. Classification (NCBI taxonomy): domain Eukaryota; kingdom Metazoa; phylum Chordata; class Mammalia; order Rodentia; family Cricetidae; genus Peromyscus; species Peromyscus eremicus. Next base: position 37,769,252 of record NC_081430.1, read on the forward strand.
GTGGAAAGTTTAGGATGTGCTCTTTCCAATGTTCAGCCTTGAGTTAATGCAGAGCAGGGCTATTTCTCTCCACATATATAACCAATGGCTACATTTTAGTGTATCTGTTGGCGCTCTTTGTCCTTCCTATCTTTAATACGCATTATGATTGGTCAGCTGGGGTTTCCCATTCTTGTTGCAAGAGTGTATTTGAGAATGGACTCTCCTTGGGAACTATACAGCTTGGAACTAAGAAGGGGGGTTTCCTCCTTTTCCTTTGTAATTGATATTCATGCAAAATTGTATGTTACTATCATGTCTGATACAAAGAAGACACTCAGTAGGAGTTTGTCACCTTAATGAAGCATTGTGTGTGTGTGTGTGTGTGTGTGTGTGTGTGAGAGAGAGAGAGAGAGAGAGAGAAAGAGAGAGAGAGAGAGAGTCATGTTTCAAGTGTATACCTATATGTCTGAGTTTGTATATTGGTATGTAAGGGCTGATTAACATGTGGGTAGATTCAGGTTTCTATGCATATGAACTTAACAATATCTATTGAATAAAGGAATCACTGAAGTCATTCATCACCTAGACCACACTGGCTAACATCAGAAACACTATCTCTTTCAATGGGAAAAGTAGTGTTTATGTGGGACAGCTCTAAATGAATCTTTGTTAAGCGTATACACATTCTCTTTGGTTTGAATCTGCTTGAGAATGAACTCAAAAGGCTGTTTTTTGGTGGTGGTTTTTGTTTACAAACCAATGGTTTTTCTGTAACAATTACAGGCAGCCGCCAGCCTGGGATCATGTAAATGCTTGTGAAATGGCTCTTTGAGACATGCATGTTGTTGTCACTGGAGATGGAGAGGACCCATTAGTTCCTGTAGATTCCCTGGAGAAGATGAGCCTCACTGGGGATAGGATAATTGTCCTTAGATAAAGGAAAAGCTGTCATGTAGAGGAGGAAGTGGATACCTAGGCCAAAGAGTTGAAAGAATGAAAGCTACATAGGAAGAATGATATGACAGAACTGCTGGCCCACAGATCACATGCTTTGTCAAGCTATATCACTTCGGGGTACAGAGGGTGCTGGAGTGGACCTGGGAGGAGTGTCCTGAGTATGTGCTAGCATGTACATGCTTTCAACTCAAGGACTCCCTGGCTCTGGGACTCTCTGTAGCCAGACCCTGTCTCCTGTCTTATTGTGTACATCTGCCTTTCGAAGAGGTGTGGGATATAAGGCACTAGGTCAGCAGCTTCTAAAAAATGGTATCAGGAAGAGATAGCCAAACACAGTTATCACGTATGCGAGTTGTTCATACATAAACATTTCACTACGGGGAGACTATTGGAAAGATTTTCTTTGCTAACGAGGGATTTTGTTCAGAAAGGATTGGAGGCCACTTACCAGAGTGGAGCTCAAATCTACATTCTTCACAACAGCTACTGTAACAGTATCTCACTCCACCTGTGAGGTGGAGATTGATTCTAAAATATCCCTGATGCTAGGGTGGGGTGTTCTCAATGGTCTTCGGTTGTGTTTGTTGTAGCCTTGTTGATCTGGCCAAGGGGCTCCAGAAGGTACCCAGTTACATCTTATCCTTTGGAGGCCTCACAGTTGCTAGTATTACCCCAGAGCTGTTTTCAACTGAAAAATCACCTGCTGGGGGCAAGTTTAGGCTCCATAAGAGGAAGTCCTTTGCAAAGCAGACTTTGATGTATATTCATCAATGTGGTGAACTATGGTTTCTATTTACTGGAATAGGTTCATTTATTGAATTTTCACTAAGTGAATGACTGTTATCTACTAGTATGGTCTCTGCCCTTAAGGACCTTAGGGTCTAGTTTGGAAGCCCATCAAGCAGAGAGGCACACACACACATCGGAACTGTTCTAGGGTCACAGGCCAGACAGGGAGTTTGAAGTAGGGAGAAACTTCACAGAAGAAATTCTGGGACAGGACTTGTAAGTTTTGGTTGGCAGTCTGGCAGAAAGGAGCATTCGGGGCAATCCTAGGAATTAGGTGATGCAGCTGGTAGGACTCAGTGTCACTGTGTGTCACGACCTGGGACCAATGGGAGAGGATGAGAAGAACAGTTAGGTGGGGAGGCCTTTTATGCTTTATATGGATTTTGAACAGTTTTCATAGTTGAAACGCTTTGGAAGTTCTTCAGTGGGGCAAGTAAGAGGCAGATTTGAAGTTCTGGGCAGTGTGCGTGATGGGTTAGTGATTGGAAGGCTTCAAGCCAAGAGGCCAGAGGGAAGCTGCTGTGTGGGCTTGTGACACAAGAGCGTATATTGGATGAGGAGGGAGTGATGAGAGAAGGGCCAACGACGAAGATGTCAAGGAGAAGCATTAGTAGTTGGGCAAGGACTGACATGTGGCTTTGGATTGAGATTGGGTGGCTCTGCCACGTGTTAGTTGTGCAAACTTGGGCAAAGGACTTCACTTCTCTGTGTCTCTTTTTACCATCTGTGACACGGGATGATAATAGTGCCTGCCATTTAGGATCGTCTGGGATTTCAAAGAGAAAGTGGCTGGGGTTGTGGCTCAGTGACGGAGCACTTGCCTAGCATATACCAGGCACTGGGCTTGTTCAACTAGCAAAGTAAGTGCTGGTAATTAGTACACTTGTGGTTTCTTTAGTTCTGCCCAGGGGTGGGGTGCTTGGATAGGAGGCAAAATGCTTTCTTAAGGAAGTAGAGGCTGAACCCAGGGAGCCTGCTTGATTGCCTCCTCCCATATCTGACTCTCTGGGGCTGGGAGCAGGGGCTGTGCCCATGTTCCAAATGCTTGCTCTGCAGCATAGTTTTCCAGGAATTTCAGGACACAGGAATTTTCACCCAGCTGTGTTGTGTGTTGCTGTTCAGCAATCTGAAGTTGCTTATCCAGCGTAAGTCAGAATGGGGAGCCTAGGGAGGAAGGGGGGGGGCGGGAAACGCCTTCTAACATTTTTCTAAGCAGAAAAAAAAATTGAGGTGTTAGGGACCCAGCTGGTGTGTGACTGCAACCAAGAAATGCAGCCTACGTGGGCATACGTGCTCATATAAACCCCCTCCCTAAGGCTTTGAGGTGCTCTTTGAAAGGTACTACATCCTGTTTCAATGAGTACTTATTTGTAGGCCTACTCTGTGTCAGATGAGGCCCTGAGGTTAAGGGTGGTGAGAAAGATAGTGGCATGTTCATACTGTTCCATGGATGCTCTGAAGGCAGAATGAAGATTGATCTCTGTGGCCCAGGGGTCCCCTTTTGTGGCTGGCATAATAAAAGCTGAAATTTGGGGTTGTGGCCAAGATACTACAAAGCTTTTCTGGATTCACCATTCTCATACTCGGAGCTCCCCTAGTCAGAGGATGCTGGCTGAGGATCAGGAGTGCAGCTACAAGAACCAGGACAAAGATGGAGCTGTGCTCAGCACCAGCTCTGTGCTTGCTCATGAGTAGCTCTCCATGGCGCATTTGGGTTTCACCAAAGTCTTACATATATCAACTGCTTAATTGGATAAATTTAGTATCTGACGTGGTTAGCTAATTCTCAGGAAGCACTTACTATATGTTGGGGACTGGTCTAAGTAAGTATATGTGTTAATGATTTCTTTTCATTCTTCCAATCACCCTTACCATATGGTTGTTTACCTGGCTTCACTGATGAAGAGACTGAGGTTGAAGAGGGCAAGCCATCTGTCTGCTTATGGAAAGAACTTAGACAATCGATGTAGCATTTCAATTCTCAGATACTTCTTCCTACTCCTCCTATTCTATTTGGCATTGAGCAGTGGTTTCCTATCACTATCACAACTCAAACCTTTCCTGGTTAGCCTAACTGGGGTGTCTCTAGAATGTAGGATACGGCCTATTTTATCAGTTGTATTCTAAACTTTCCCCCTTTCCTGCACTTTTTGACTGATGTTTGCTCTGCTCCAACATGATTTGGTTACCTGTTCTGTAGACGTGATTTGCATGCTACCCTGCCTCACAAATACCCTTTCTACTGTTGTGAGCCATAGACATCTAGGGTTGGAATTCCATATTATTTGCATCTTTTTAAACCCAGGAAATCCCCACTAGCCCCAGTCACTTTGTTGTTGATCTTTTGTTAATATATTCCATTTTTCAAACTTCTGTGACAGTTTTTTTAGCTCATATTAAATTGCAAAAATGAGTATTTTAATTTATATAGTCCCCATAAAATAAGCATTTTATTACCCTACAGTCTTTTGAGCATCACAGTTCTTTTTTTTTAAAGATCAGTTATTAGATTTGTCCTTTGACAACACACACACACACACACACACACACACACACACACACACACACCATTCAGATTACTGTCATTCTTACCCTTTCTTAATTCCTTCCCATCACTATTACCCCCACCTCCCTATTAAACCTATTCCTACATTCCTGTCTTTTTTTAAATCTTGTTTTGTTTTGTGATCCATGGGTTTAACCAGGACCATCTATGTGACCATGAGTTTGTAAATATCGCTTGGTACATATACATAGTGGTCTTATCAGTGGATAAACAGCTGAAGATGTCTTCCACTCCTCCAGAATCAGTAGCCTAATTTGACAGGGAAGAGTAGGGCCATGTGGAGTCCTCTCTTACCTATGGTGGTTGTTGATAGGCTTGGTCTTATGCAGAACCATTTTAAGCAGCTGCTCTTGCTGTCAGATTATGAATAAATTGGCTATATAATGCCCAGAAGATAGAATTCCACAGTTTTTTCCCTTGTCTTAGGGTACTTACATCCTTTCCACACCCTTCTTCCACATTGTTACTTGGAGGAGGTGGTATGAATGTCTTACTTAGCACTGAACACTGGATCATTATTTATTTTCATTTATCTCAGGCAAATAAGTGTCTTTGCCCTCACCATTCATTGGGAGAGAAATGTATATTTAAGACTGAGAAAGCATTTGTCTTTTGGTCTAAATATAAGTATTTAGATGGCAGCCCAGCACTGTGTCAATTTAACTAAACAACATTAATAAGTTCCCTCCTAAGGCATAATACCTCCTGAGCCAGGGATTTTAAAGCTAGGATTATAGTGTTATGCATGAATTTCCTCTTGTGGAGTGGGCCTCAAAACCAACCAGAGAGTTCTTGGATCATGGAGTGCTTGGTTGCTCCCATAACAGTTATACCATTGTTGTTTCAGTAACTACAACCTGCCTAGCAGATAGGTATTGTAGTTCATAGAGTTCTCGGCTAGGTAAGAATACGGATGCCTTTTCTTACTTGGCAGCCTACATTATACGTTTTGGAACTATGAAAACTGTACAGAGAGGAAAAAGCTTCCCCTTCAGTGCCAGCTTAATTTCTCTTTAACTTGCATGACCAATGTATGGTGCTTTCAGCAATAAGTCTTTACAAATTAGTTCTAAGGGGGCATTCAAGAGAATTGATAAGAGCATGAATTGTTTTAAGAGCCTTTGGGGCCTCCATGACCAACAACCCATTAGGAGGCATCTCACACATGTCATTGGGAGTTTTGTTTAGTAATACAGGAGTATTATATACAGCATTATTCAGTCATGTAAGCTATCACCCTTCTGTCAGTTTTTGTAGTAGATTTCCATGTGACTTTTCCAAGCTCTTTTTTTTTTTTTAAATGAAACTGTTATAAAGAGGCAAGGTGACTTGCCTTACCATATCTTGAGGGCTAGAATCAAAACTTGGGTGGCATCCATGCTGCATTACACCAAAGAAAAGTTATATGATTAAGGGGAAATGATTGATTCCACAGAAATCTTGTTGGCCAAGTACAATCAGTAGTGACCACAGCAGACTTGGTGTGTATTTGCCCTGAGTTTACAAATGCAATAAGCATTTGTGAATATGAGGAACATACTGCTATGGAAAACATAAACTAATAACCAAGGGGGGAGTAATAGGAGGAGAATGAGGTGATGGCATTTGAAGATGAAGAGCTGTCTACATCCACTGTCACTTGTGTGACTTCAGAACAAGGTTGACAGGAACTATGTCTTTCACTTTTATTTATCTGCTTAGAATATGGTTTATGGGTACTTATGGGTGGATGGATGAATGGATGGATGGAAGAAACCAGGGAGGGAGGCATCATCAGTGGGATAGGCTGGGGCAGTTGGCCTTGTCTGGAAGTAGGAACACACAGAACTCAGAATTTGGAAGGCAAGGACCTGGGGTAAGAATCTCTGCTTAAGGGGCACATTCTTGTGGAGAAGTTAAAGATGAAAGCTGCTAGGCAATGGAAGCTACAGTGAATGTCATTTGCTGCCAGCCCAGAGCATCTTCTTCCTCAAATAGTTACACAGCAAGACTCCCACCCACAGCCCAGAGATCAGCTGAACATTAGCCAAACATCTGCCCTTTCTTCCTGGTGTTCAAGTTCTAGCTCCTTCCCTGTCAGACCCTCCCACCTACCACAGGAGAAGAAATCATCTGTTGCCCTGATCAGTCCAGACTCTCTAGCTATTGTTGCTAAGGACATTTGTATTTCAGAGTATTTAAAGAGTCCTTAGCTTGGGGATCATGTCTGAGGCAGGGGGGCGTCGGCTTCTTGGCCAAGAATAGTGCTTCCTGGGTTTGAAGCTAACATTTCCTGACTTAGTATGTTGTAGGCACTGTGAATAACTTTAGTGTTTCTTCCACATTTTATAGAGGGGGAGACTGACTCACAAAAGCCTCCCCAGTCTATCCTCCAACCAGTAGAACAAAGACAGTCACTACAGTGAAGCATCACCATTCTCCATAGAAACAAGAAAAAGAAGCACCGTGTAGTATGACTTTTATGACACCATACTCAACATTTTACAGTTTTGATACTGTGCTGTGTTTCTTTGGAGTGGTAAAATGCCTTTTCTCTTTAAGGATATAGGGTACCAGAAATGTCAGGTATATATGTCTTTGTGGGTAAAATCAGAACTGATTAACCTTTGTTAGTTTCTGGAATTGCTTCACAATGCTTTGAGTGCTCTACACGTAAACAGAAGTGGCTAGCTAAGAACCACAGCTGTACATGGTAGCTGCTTCCATGTATGTTGTTATCAGGAAGGGTGTATTTCTATACTTTCATTCCCCCTTTATTCTGAACTGTTATCAGAAAATAAAAACCTGTAGCTAGACGTGACCTCTGAAAGCACATAATTTATTTTTATTCAGCATTTATCAAGATGCTTTGATTGCATAGTCCAATCCTTGGAGTTCTTTACCTTTATACCAGCATAGTCAGAATTAGACCGAGCCTAGAAAACATTTATCAAGGGGCCATTTCTCTGAAACAACTGAAGTAGGTCTCATGTAATTCCTAAATCTATTTTTTCCAAGTTTAGATAAACCATTTCTTCTTATTACAGTTCAGTTTTACTTTACTGAATTATTTTTTAGCAAGATCAGTTTTGTTTCACATGTGTTCTATTACAAAGATTTGATTTATTGATCAGTTATTTGTGTATGTGCCTATAAGATTTTATCTAGATAGCTTCCACCATTGGAGTATTCTTTCATGGCCATTATTTCTATCATATTCAATATTCTTGGGTCAAATTTGCAGGTCTACATTTTATCAAGAATGTTTCATTCCCCCCCTTTTTTTTAGTAAATAACACATTTCGCCATGTGCATTTTTAGCTGCTGACAGTTCTATTTTGTGTTTTTCTTTTTTTCCCTCTGACAGGTATATATATATATATATATATATATATATATATATATATATATATATACATGTATATATGTATATATATATGTATATATATATATGTATATATATATATATATATATATACACATATTTTTTTTCAGGTTACTTTTTTCAGTTTGAAGAACCATATTCTCTTCTTGTACTATGAAAATCAGTCTTTTCCTGATAGGTTCTCATCATACTTGAGGGATCAAAATATTGAGGCAGGTGACTCATAAGGGTTAAGAAACCCACTGAAGGTCACATATAAAGTGAGAGCCATGTACTTCGAAGCCACCTCAGAATATATAGTCCCTTGTGTTTGATGTAAGAATGTAAAGTTGGGATAATCTTGGGGGTATGCTTTCCTCTTAGCGTTCACTTTCAACTTCTCTTTGAGACTATCACACAGTTCCTACCAATCCGACCTCCCTCAGAATTAGAATCTAGGGCCATAGTTCCAAGCCCCTTGGCTTTTCTCTACTTCCTGGCTAGGCCTGCCTTAAGCCCTGTGTGCACTGGGGTGACATGATTTACAAACAAGCAAGACCTAAAAAGGAAAAATCCTCTGGTGGAAAATGAGGTCAGTGGCAGAGATGGGGAGGGGAGGGAGTCCAGGCCTCGCTCTCCCAACCTTTCTGCCTCATGGCCTATAGCCATCAGGTCAGTAGCCTGTGGTGCTGTTGGGAAGCAACATCTGTGGGGGTGGGGAGGGGTGGCAGGGCAATGCCAGTGTTCTTAGGAGGAGGCCTATAACATGAGAATGGTCTGTTTCCCGAGGGACTCCCCCTCTCTGAATGTATTTGTCTGGATTACTCTGAGGGGGATATTACTGTTGTCTAATAGTGGCCTCAGATTTATCAAGGGATTTGTTTGATTAATTCCAAAGCATCAGACAGCAGATAGATTAGAGCTCAGCCTGTGGGGAGGGCCCACATCCTACATACTCTTCTAGTAAGAGGGAGGCTTTCCTTTCTTCTTGGGTGTCCTAACTGTCCAAGCTCTAGCTTTTAGGAACTTGCTGGGGGGCAGTTAAAAACACTGTCCGCTGATAAGATGCATGAGTAGGTGTCTATAGATACAAGTAATTCCCCAGTCTGCTCTGCTGCTTCTCTGTGAAAGCTCAGATATTTGGCCACTTGCTTTCTTTTCCTGTTATGTTCCTACTATAGACTTTGTCCAGAGCCTAGGTCCATGCACTAGAGCCTGGCTGTGGAACCATGGATAAAGCAGTGAGCCAGGAGGCAGATGACCTGAATACTAGCTTAGATATGGAGACATGTAGACATTGTTTTGGGTTTGTGCTCTCTCCTCTCGGCCTCACAGTATCCTATGCCATGCTATGGCAACAATCGTATTTACTGTGCATGACTGGTTTATGGGCTGTTGTGGGTGCTTTCTGCAGTTAGACTTTAAACCTCAAGAGTACAAGTCTTGTATTGACTTAGTTCATCTGCTCCCACCCTTGCACATTACCCACTGTTGCTGGGGCATGGCTAATGTGCAAAGAATGTGTGTCAATGAAGAGAACTTGAAAACAAAAAGGATGAATCCTGGCATGTGGCTCACACCTGTAATCCCAGCATTCAGGAGGTTGAGGCAGGAGGATTGCAGAAAATTTGAGGTTAGGCTGGGCTACAGATTAAGACAGAACAAACAAATAAAACCCCAAGAAACAAAAAGGATGGATTTAATACATCCCAAGATTCTTCCACTTCGGAAATTCTGTTTTTCTTTTATTCACTCAGAAACAGAGCCCACTTGGTAGTATTGTTTTTAAACCACGTGTAATTATAGTACCACAGCTGTTGCAAGATTAAAAAAAAGGTGATTAATAATGATGAGAACTCTTAAAAAGCATGTGATATTCCATGTAGAGACTTCCCCTCTTCTTGGAAGGATGATGTCTGCCTGGCTCTCTGAGCTCTCTTGGGGAAGGCCTGTAAGAGCCCCTGTTTTTATTGGGATAGGGACTTATTAGTAAACTTTGTCCAAGGGTGTCAGACCCTGTCTGTTAGGTCCAGAGCATCACAGCCTTTTGCTTGACAAAGAAGGTCAACGGGGGAGGAGCAGCCTTGCTCATTTTATGAAAACGAGAAAAACAAAACAGTGTATGGTGGGGTTGATAAGGAATGACAGAAGAGCTTGCTTTTTGGCTTCTTAAGGTACCAGGCCTCTGTGGACAGCATTCAGTTGAATGCTAACTCAAGGCAACATTTCCTTTTTAAGCCACTGGCAGACACTACTAGTCAGTCCTCATACTTCTTCTATCTTAAGTCCACGTGTAGTTTCAAACTCTTCCTTAACACACGATCTCAGGGTGTTATTAATCAAATAAAAGGGAAGTGATGCTTATTGAACCATCCAGGTGGTTAGGCATTTTATATGCCTCTTTTGACTTACTGGAAAACTCTGAAATGGATACTGTGATCAGGTCACAGAAGTTGAGTAGCCTTCTGAACACATTGGCATTTGAGTTCAAACCTTCCTTTACATTCCATGTCTCCCAGGGAGTCTGACCCTCGGGAGTGTCAGATGACCAGTGGTCAGTTATAATAAAATGTTCTTAGGAAGGGCTTCTTTCTACTGAACTGTTGCTGTTTTTCCTCTCAGGGCTACTTTCGTGTTTCCGTAGTAAGAGTCTGAACATGGTCTATCAACCCTAAATCCCCCATTAGCTTTAAGCACAATCGTAGATGGCCTTGAACAGCCACCCTATGGGCTACAAGTGCTGTCTTGGTTTGTTAGATTTGTTGCTAATGGCATGCAGGGTACCCTTTTCGAGTCTCTAGTGCCTAAGTTGGTGGGTGACATGCAGTAAGTGGCCAGTGAGTGTTAGCTATCTGAAATTGAACCAGATACAATGTGCACACCGAGAACAAAGACGGGCTGTGGATGAAGACTGGTGGGGAAGTTTAAGTCTGACAGCTGTTTTGAAAACCTCAAAGCCAGCCTTTCTCAAATTCACTCTGTGATAAGTAGGTGTTTTATTCCAGCAAGTGTCTAGTATTCAAAAAATACACAGCACATATGGCCAGTAGGACAGTATCCTTTTTGGAGGTCACAGTGTAACAAGTGTGTATTCTTACAGGTGAACTTTTCTGAAGTTTTAGATACTTGATTACATTTTAAAAATTCAGTGCCTTCTAAATTTATTGGACCACAGATCCTATACCCCTTTTTTTTCTATCCCCAAGATATTAGTGTTCACTCTTTGCTTGGTGCTATATTTTTATAAAATTCATTTTTGGATTTGTTACCCCAGCTTGCCTTCTTTCTCTGAAATATGGATCCCATGGTCACACCCTGTGGCAGATATCATGAATATTACAATACATACTATGCTTTGGAATATTTAATGACTATTAGTTATCCTCACCAGTTACCCACTGGTCATGGAAAAAAAATCCATGTTAGTTTTCTGAAATTTGTCTCCTTGTCCTACAAGGCAGTTGAGTTGGGTGGTTAGGCTAATGTAGGAAAGAATAATTAGGATGACATGCTGGAGGGAAAGGGCTTCAATTTCAGAGAAATGGAGTTGAAATCCAAGGAAGTTACACAGACTTAAGGAAGTGAACTTCCAAGCCTTGGTTTCCTTGGTGTGAAGTGGATTAACACTGGCTATACCGATAAGGGTTAGTGAGGTCATACAAAGTCATACAGTCCTGCCTCAGGTGGTGAATGTGCAATACAGGAGGCCTTCTGTATTATAAGGGTACCTGCAGTTGTCTTCTGTGGGTGTACATTTTAAACTTTTCTTTAATGACCCCATTGTGTAGGGAGTTAATGAATCCTTTAGCATAGTGGCAAATAAAGAACTGATACTTGATTTGTATTTCTGGACTGAATAAATGAATCACACCATACTTCGATGTTTATGAGGCACATCCACGTTTACAGTTTCATTCACACCTCACAGCAACCTGGTCATATAATGGTGTTCCTAGTCCCATTAATTATGGGTATGGAAAATGAGACTTACAGGGACTAAGTAGCCCAAGGTCACCTAGCTGATATGAGGCTAGAGAACCAGGTGTCCAAAGCAGGTTTCTATAAGTGAAATGTGATTTCCACACACAATAAGAACTTCACCTTTTACGAAGAAGGGAATTACGACATATGTCACAACATGGGTGAACCTTGAGGGCACTGTGCTAAATGAAACAAAACAGTCACAGCAGGATGAGTACTGCAAGGGTCTACTTATATGAGGTCCCTAGAGTAGTCAAGTTCGTGGAGACAGGGAGTTTGGGTTTTGTAAGAAGATGTTGGACATGGATGGTGGTGAGATTTATATGCCATTATGAATGATGTAATGCATCTAAGTTATGTATTCAAAAATAGAGGCTGGGAATGTGGCTCAATAGAACTACTTACTGATAATGGGTTCAGTTCCTGGTACTGCACCAAAAACAGGCTAAGATGTTGGGTTTTATGTAGTACATATTTTACCACAACTTTTGAAAATTAGGAAAACAAAGCACCAGGGGCTTTAGCTTCAAGCCCAAAGCCATCCCTGCCTTCCACCCCAGTGCCTCTGAAGTAGAGCTCCAGGATACTTCTGTTCCACAGCTCTTCTGGGTACTCAATCACAAAGTCTATAGAACTCCCTCTGCTGAAACTCTGGGAGACCACCTGCTTCTTCTACAACAGTCTTCCAACTGGCATGAACTCCAAGAATGTAGAGTCTTTTCGGAGAGCCAGGGATTCTTGGAAAGAAGGCAGATCCCTCCCCTACCCCCCGAAGGAATCACTGGGCTGAAGTAATACCGTAATTAAGATTGCCAGTGTGGATCAGTGCTTCCTGTGTGCAAGGAACCTTGCTCATTGCTTTGTACACATCAGCTCCTTATGAACTTTTCACCAGTCCTTCTAGGTAAGGGAACTGTTGCCACTTTCACATGGGGAAGTTAGGCTCAGAGAGGTCAGTTAACATGCCTGACTGAGCATGTGTGGAGGAGTCAAGATTTTCATCCGGGTCGACTTGAATCCAGAAGTTGCCATATACGTTCTCTGTGTTGCAGGAGATGGAAGAACTAAAGAAGCCTATGTCTAGGGAGATGTCCATCACAGTGCTTGATGGATGTCTTTCCTGTGCTGTGTTTTTCCCAGTCCTACTAAATGATGGGCATCTTCTCCTTTAGGTCAACACCTTTCTTGATTTCCTGCTGTTCCTTAAGATTCCTCTCTCTGGTGGGTCATATTGGAAATTTTTGAGGGAGAGGGCAACTCCTATTTCTTTCCTCAGGAAATTGGCATATGAGGCCTGGCCCTTGGAAATGTCCACTGCATGTGAGGACCTTCCCAAAGTCCCTGTCCTATTGCTTTGGGGAGACTGCTGCAGCTGTTCCCCTTATGGCTTAAGGTTAGAAAGTGTTATTCTGCTAGAGATGTCTTCAGCCTGAAGGCTTAAACAGGTCAATAGAAGCTCAATGTGTCACTTTCAGTGTACCAGGAATATGTCAACGAGCCAGCAGAGACATTAGTCATTCCAATCAGTGTTTCCTGAATGTTTACTATGTGCCTGGCTTTGCGCTAAACACTTTATATGGGTAATCTCACTTCATCCTCACAACAGTCATATAAATTAGGGACAGTCAGTTCTGATATAATGCTTGTTTTGAAAATGCAAATTTGTTCCAATGCAATTGATGTATTAGGGAACGATGTGAGCATAGTAATTTTCTTCTGATTATACATGATTTTGTTCAGGAGAAACACTAGGTGTTGTTTGCTGAACCGAGCTCAGCAAACAAGCTTCAAGTGAACCCCCAAAACATGCTCACCTCAAACCTGAGCCAATGTGTGGATATGAGTCCCATCTTATATCTGATGTTACAACTTCCTACGCAGTTGCCGGCGACTCTGTTTCTACCACTTCTCAAACTCTACTTTTAAGTGTTCTGTATCTATTGTCTTCTTACATATTTCTTAACAATGCATGGAACTGGTTCTTACTTTTTATTATGTACACTAATTTTGGTTAGTGTACCCTAAGTCTGGCTCCTGTGAGCCTGTGGATTTTAGTTGTGTGACAGAGGAATGCAAAGATGGTTCTAGCAAACCTGGCTGTGCTATTCCTATTTCCATATAGTAGACAAAGAAGTTGGAACCAAGAAATTTGCCAAAGCGATTTTCAATAAGTAGCAAAGTCATGACTTGAACAGACTGCCTTACCTCTATATTTACACTCAGAATCTCTAAGGCATCAACAGGAGGCTGTTTGTATTGGTCTTTGTCTACATAACATGTTGAATGACTCTTGTCAGCCAAACTCTCATTCTTCAAAGCCGAGTTCCTACGAGTGCATAAAGGCCCCTGAAGGGGTGTGGGTAAAGCAGTGATCTGGATCATAAAGATGCCCTTTTGGGTCCTTACTGTTTTTTTTTTCCCTGCATCCCACACTATTGTTGCCTCTCAGGTTGTCTGACACCCATTTGCCACTGCTTGCTGCTTTGTCTTGACATCTAGAGTTACTATCATCACAGAACAAAATCATGTAACACCGGAGCTGGAGGTTCAATAATAGATAAATGGGCTCTCATTTCAGGGATGAAGTTCACTATAAGGCCCACTCTTCTGCGTTTGGGGAGTCCCGATAAAGCTCAGCCTGCAAGAGCTTCCTTGCTGCTGGAAGATCACTTTAGGACTTAGCTGAAAGAAATATTTCCATGTATGTGCGTTCTTGGAGAAGGGACAACCTTAAGCTTATTCTTTCTCAAGACTAGGGGATGAGCTATGCCATTGGGGAGGTATGATCTTTGACTTTCTTCCTGATAGGTGGCCTGACATAATGCTCAATAGAAGGCCACCAGTTGTCTGCTTTGATGTTTGAGGGCCTGTGAAAGAATGTACATAGAAGCTGTACCTCCAGCACCATGAAGGCCTTGTTGTATATTTGTAGGGGATGCCCAACCCTTGGAAGTCTGCACCTCTGCAGACAGCTTCTCCTTGGCAACTTCTTAAAAAAAAAAACAAACCTGTGTGTGTGTATGTGTGTCACACTGGGTGTTGTCCTTCAGGACCTATCCACTTTGCTTTGTGAGACAGGGTCTCCTACTGGGAACTAAGACTTGCCAGTTAGTCTAGACTGGTTGACCAGTAGGCTCCAAGAATCTATTACCATGTCTGGTTTTTTGCATGGATCCTGGGAGTCCAACTCTAGTACTCACGCTGGCATGGCAAGCACTTTACCTATGAAATTTTCCCCTCAGTCCCTTGGCCACTTCTTAACAATAGAGCACACGTAACAGTGGGCTGGTCTGCTTTTGGAGAATGGCTCTTTGGAAGAGATTCATGTGGATTTTGGTAATTGGGCAAGAAATTCTGGATGTTCTATGAGGTCTGGGCAGGTGGATCATGGCTTCAGTAGTAACAGGGGGGTTCCAGGACTAGGGCTCTAATAGTTCACATCAGGTTGAGTTTATCTGCTTCCCCTGCCCTGGCTGATACCTACATATCTGTGAACTGACCAGTACTTTTACCTCTTTTGTATCTTCCTGGGCCAATTGTTTTTTAAATAAAATGGTACATCTAAAGCACATGGCACAGTACCCAGCACACCGTAAATGCTGTATACATGTGAACTTTATGATGTGTAATGTTGCTTTTTATCTCATTTTCTTCTTGTAGGCATCTTCTTTTGGAGATAATGCTGCCAGCATGTTTAATGGCACAGAGGGGAGTCAATGGCCAGAATGCCAGGATCTAGGATCTGGTTCTATAGACCGTTGACTTAGGGCTCATAGCTTAGTTACCTAAGCTTTCTGTCTATCTCTCTCTTAGCTGAGTGTGCTAACAACTCCTACTTCTTAGGGTAGTTGTTGTAAAGTGACTGACACATAGAGACCCTCAGTCAGTATTAACTGGTAATCTAATTTCCTTCATGCAGGGAAAGATAAGCATTTTGTATATATTACCAGAAATCCTTTCTGAGGCCACACAGCAAGAAAACCAGACTGGGATGGAGCCACAGGTGTATCTAGCTCTTGTCTTGATGTTCCTATTTCTGAAGCTAGTATCCCCAGTGCTTCCTCTGCTAGTGCCTGGAGTCCATGTGTGGGGAAGCAGCCTTGGTCAGCAGAACCGACCCACTGAAACACACACATAAATAGTGTGTATTATTTTTTTCTTGTGTTTGTATAGGTGTGTATGGTGTGTGTGTGCCTATGTATGTATACATGTGAGCACGTGTTTGGAGGTCAGGGGACAACTTCAGTGCTGATCCTTGCTTTCAACCTTATTTGAGGCAGGATTACTTTGCTGTTTCCTTCAACGTAGGGCAGGCTAGCTGACCTGCAACCTTCCGGGGACTCTCCTGTCTCTGCCTTCCATGTCATCTTAGGAGCACTGGGATTGCTGAGACGTGTTGCAGGTGCTTGACTTTTTACATGGGTTCTGGGGATTTGAACTCAGGTCCTCACCCTGGTGATGTAAGTACTTCCCCTGCTAAGCAGTCTCCTTTGCTTTGTATCGGGTTTTTAGGTGAATAAAAAGTGGGGGCGCATTGTAGAAGCAAGGGCCATTGACAACCAGATGAAACAGTGTGCTCACCAGTGCCAGCCTTTGCTCAGCCACCCCCTGCTGTTTTATTTTCTCCCACTGCTGGGCCTGTAGTTTTCCAGAGTGCCACTGCATTTAAATCTATATTCTATTTTCTCTCCTGGAAAATAGGTCAGACTCAAGGCAGAGTTCACCAGGTGGTGTCCCCTAAGGTTTGACTGTCCTTCAGGAGTCTGGCTGTGCATCCTACCTACTCCATGCTTTCCAAACCTCCTCTAGGGATGTGCGGGGGTATGGAACAAGAAAGTAGGGGCATTTTGGACTCTTGGCTCTTAATATGATCTAGTCCAAATGAAGGGTGAGGTGGGAGGGAGCTTCTCCAGGGAGAGTCACATCTGCAAATGTAGCAGTGGTAGGTGGAGGGTCTTTTCTTGAAGCCCCCCTCCCCGAACAAACTGCTTCCTTGGAACTTGTGGCTGAAGCGGCTGCTGGATATGTTATCAGCATCCATGACTGCAGGTGGGAATGCCCTGATTTACTTCTCCCCTGCTTGTGATGCTGAAGAAAGTGGGTGGTGATGGGGTTCAAATCCTTTTCTTCTTTTGCATCCTCTGGTTGGAGTTGGGAAGTCCTGTGTGTGTGTGTGTGGGGGGGGGGTATTCAGACCAGGTCAGGAATAGTTTCCCTCAGGGTTTGTTCAGCCTTGAGTGCTTCCTGAGCATCTGTGACCTGCTGAGGACTGCAGGTTAAGGGAGCCAGTCCTCAGTCCCCTTGTCCTCTCAGT
Organism: Peromyscus eremicus; assembly: GCF_949786415.1. Classification (NCBI taxonomy): domain Eukaryota; kingdom Metazoa; phylum Chordata; class Mammalia; order Rodentia; family Cricetidae; genus Peromyscus; species Peromyscus eremicus. The sequence continues at coordinate 37,786,184 of NC_081430.1, forward strand.
AGAAATAACCATCAGAGTGGGTCCTCCCCGCAGCCTTTTCAAATGCTGTTTTCTTGCCTGGACACTCTTCATCAAGGATATGGTGAGACTCACCTTCTTCAGGTATCAGCCCAAATAGAACATTATTTCCCCTGAAATACTTCTTTAACCATCTTTTCTGACATAGGGAATCCTGCTGCCATTTACCGTGTCTCTTCTTTCTTCATGGTACTAATCACGATGTCATGTCACATTATACATGTGTGTTTGTATTGCTCGTGTCTCCCACTTAAAACCCAAGGGTATTGCCTGTTTCATTCACTCATTGCTTGTATCTTCCATGTAGAAAATGTGGTGTGGCCTATAATTGGCACTCAGCTAATATGTATTGAGTGTGAATACAGGATTTCCATGGATACAGCTCACTAAAATAGATACTATGAGGATCTTTGTTTGTAGAAGAGGAGATTGAGGCTCAGAAATGCTGAGGCAATTTTCTGTGGATAGAAGGCAGAGCTAGGATTTGATTGTAGGCCTTCCCCTATCCTACAAGAGGTCTTGTTTCCTCTTGTGTTGCCCTCATTATCAAGTATGGAGGCAGTGTGCATATGGTGATGAAGATGGAAGCTAGTGCTATTTCCTAATAGTTCAGTGAAATTCCCTCGGAAGACTCTGATTGGTTGGGCCTGGGTCACATGTATGTTATTGGGTGAATTATGGGTCAAGAAGATAGACTATTCCCACGATCTGAGAGGAATCACAGGACTGCTATTAGAACAGAGGTAAGAGTAGGGGTCATCTTTACCAGTCACATGGATTCAAGGTGGAAACGGGGGTTCCCTAGAAGACAGCTAGGGTTGTCATAAGAGGGACAATATAGATGTAACCATGTTTCTCACTTTCTTCCAGTAGATATCCTCCTGCCTCCACCCATAGTCCCAAGGGACCCCCTCTCATCTCCTGCCTCTACCACTTTTATTTATTTATTTATTTTTTGGACAAAGGGCTTTTAAGGCTGTTATTGTTGCCCTTCTGTGACGAGAAGACATACTGTATTTTTATGTATAAAATTACAACTGCACTGAGTAGAAGTATGAGGGGGTAAAACAGAATAAATGATCGTGGAATTTGTTTCAACCTCTGTTCCTGCTCACACCAGGCTCCAATCCCTTCTCACCTTACTTGGCACTGATGAGTGGGGTGAGGGATGGGGTGGGGGTGGGGTTGGAGCTTTCATCCTGGTTCATAAGTACAAGCACTGGACCTGAGTCACAGGCTTGCTTCCTATGGTCTCCTGATGTTTCCAGTGAACCATCTGGTCCATAAATGTTGGTAATTCCGTCTGTGGTGATTCAAAAGGATAACAATCAAAGCCGCTGCCATTTATACAGTGTTTGCCTGATACTAAGTGCTTTGCAAGCATTTAAGTCTCCTAACACCCCCATGGGGGAGGCTCTGTTCCCATTTTTATAACTAGGAAGATGAATTAGAGAGAAGCTCAGGGATTGGCCTAAGGCTGCAGAGCAAGCTGGGATGTGAGCTCACACTTGTCTGTCTCCAAGTTCAGGATTGTAATCACAGTGCCAAAGTGGCTATCTAACAGACATGTGAAGACCATTGGGGTTCCAAGGGATCCTGTCTCACTGGTTCTTGGAGCCCTTGAAGACTGTGTATGAACAACAGTGTTGACATTCTCACCACAGATATCCTGTTTAATTAAGGGGTATTTTAATGAGACCACTATTCTAGGCAATCCATCAGTCACAGTTAATGGCACCACTTAGTTATTCATGCAGCATCCTTTTCCTACCCACCTCTTCTATTTTACCTCTTTTCTTCCTCTCTCCCTCTCATCACTCCACCCCTAACTCTAACTTATCAGAAAACCTGAAAGGGGGCATGTCTAAGGAATGATTCAGAGTTCTCTAGACGTGTCTTTGTGCAGATATAGCTTCCAGAGATTGCAAGGCACAGGCTGGGTGAATCCTCAGCTGTTGCTCTGACTATGTCTCTCCCAGATGCTAGGGCACAGCTCAGTCTGGTGAGAGCCTGGGTTTTTCTGGAGTAAAAGCCCTAAGGATATACGGTACAAATCTGATTGCAGGTGTTTCACTATTGACATGAAGAGCGTTACCTGTCTTGCCCTGGCAGAAGGTTAAGGCCACAGAGGATTAGTGGTGATCTACTCATGGGGTAACTTGGGGATTCCTACCCATCTTTCCTGTGGCTTAAGGGTATTCCTTTAGCCTACAAATTAAACTGATCCTGTATGTCTTGAGAGATCTGGGCATCAGCTGAATGAATGTTGAACTTGATAGGACTCAGAGATGGAAGATTATTTTCTGAGTTCTGTCTCTGAACTGACTGTGCAGACCTGGAATAACCTATCAGTACCTTTACTTTCTATCCTAACACCACCACCACCACCACCACCACCACCACCACCACAACAACAACAACAACAACAACAAACCAATAACAAACTAGATAAGCCTAAGGTCTTCCCAGATCCACTATCCATTGATTCTAAGTGCACCCATTCAGAATTTCCTGATGGTCAGTGGCTTCCATTGCTTGCCTTGGCTGTAGATAATGCTGCTAAACTGGGTTTCTAACAGCCCCTTAGGCCATTTTCACTTAGGTTTCCCCTGTACAATTCTATTTCACAGCTGAGGGTGGGAGGATGATGGAGACATCCCATTTTTGATGAAGATGATGGGAGTGAACTGTTTGTGTTTTAAAAGTTCATTGGCTTAATTCATGTGTCATTCTTTCCAGGGCTCTGTGTTCAATTGCGGCTGACAAAAGTGATTTGCACCAGGTCATTCTTGTCACTAGTGATGGGGTGAGAAGCAGGGAAACAGAGTTTCAATTTCTATGGCGAATGTTTGGTTCACACACAATCTCACACACACGTTGCAGTCTGTGATGAAGAATGGTCCGTGTTCTATCATCCTCTGTCCTTCTGCCCTCCATGCTAACGAATGCTGCAGCTTGCTCTTAATGCTGATGTCTCTTTTTCTTTCTTCCTCAAGGGAGTGGTTAATTCGTTTTCCTCTCTGCTGGGAAACCTCACTTGACTCTGCGTCCAGTGTTTGGTATCTGGAAAAGAGGAGGATTTGCGTGGGTGTCAGTGTGCAGAAACCAATCAGAATATTTTAACCAATATTCTTATAGGATTCTAGGTTGCTTGGCTCTCTGGAGCCCTATCTGATTCCAGGATGATGTCTTTCCGGACAGATGTGGGGCTTACCTCTTTTGCTACATGCACAGTGAAAAGGGAGCTTGGTTTCCTTGGCTTGCATGGGTGGTTTTTGGGTGAAGGTAGAAATGTGGGGGCTTGCATGACCTTCGTACTCATGCAAGAACACATGGTATTGTGTGTGGGTGCACTTCTAATGCTCTTCTTCGTTTCTCTCTCCTCTCCTTTTCCTCTGCTTTGAAATTGCTGCCACAGATGTCAGTCAAGGTCCAGGTGAGTCTTTGTTCACACAGCTGCTGTGGGAATTTGCCTTCTGCCAGACTGTGCATGGTTTGATTCTGAGTGACCCCTTTTCCCAGGGATTAAAAAATCTTAGTATGTTGCATTTTCACTGATTTTTGGTTTAGAGGAAGAAATGCCTTGAAGTAAGGGTTTTTTGCTGGGCTTTGAAGAACTATTTTAAAACCAATGGAATGTGTTTCCCTGGCTTAAGTGATTGCTTCCTTATGAATTCTGTGTGAATCAAAGAAGTGGAAAATTAACATTTTTGGAAAATATTTTTAAAATGATTTTAGCTGTGTGCTATCCAATGCAATGAATACTTTTGCCTTGTTTTATAGTTATAACTTACTGTGGTTAAAAGCTGACAATATGACCTATTCAACCCAGAAATTATATGGGTAAAGGAAGGTTTCTTTCTTCTAAGAAATTGCTATTTTCTACAATGACATCGATAATACTCTATTTATTAACCAGTTATGCAAGTAATACATGTTCACTATAAATAAAAAAGAAGATTTGATTGGATTTTGTGATTAGAAACATAGAAGGCCCATCTTCAAGATAATTGTACACTTCTATTGAAAGTGCATGCTCACCCAGAGTCCTACTTTTAAGCCGTGTGTGTGTGTGTGTGTGTGTGTGTGTGTGTGTGTTTGTGTGTGTGTGTGTGCATATACATATATGTGAATATATAAGACCATAATAGAGGACCTAAGCATTCATAGGTATGAAATGTGAGGTGATTTAGAATATTTTAACAGCTATTCTAAACTAGCTAGAACTTTGAGTTAAGAAGAACAGTTACAGACAGGAAGGGAGAGCCTTTTCAATACCTTCATGTTCACTTACTTAGTCCTTTTTGTATTTTATCCTTAGAGAACAAATATAAGATAAGTACTGTTAAATACCATTCAGAGTATGTGAAATTTAGGGTCTGACAGGTTAAGTAGTCTTGCCAAAGGTCATAGAACTCCTCAATAGTAGTAACTGAATTCTAAGGCCAATTCACACTTTAATGTTATGTGCTGGGATCATCACTGAAACTTCCAAGTGACTGAAGATCTTATAAGTATTTCCTAATGGTATGGTTGCCCACTTGTTTGTTTTTGCTTAGAGGTCATGTGACCTTTCCTTTACTGTCATCTCTTTCTCCAAATGAGTATGTCCTCTCTTGGTTTTGAATACCTAAAATAATCACACATACTTTGGTAGGGTCCTTCTGATCATTGTTATAGATGGAATTACACATTGTAAGAGCACAATATAGTTATTCTCGTCGAATACAGAGGAGGCTTTTGTTGTTGTATTTTTCTGCCTATCCTTCATCTCTATTTGAAACACGGCATGGACAACACTTCCCACAAAGATACCACTGGGGCTGAAGTCGGAGTCGCTGCTTACTCACAACTCACAACTGCTTGTTGTGCAAACATGAGGACCTGAGTTATAATCCCAGAACCAATATTGTTTTTAAAAAATCTTGGTGCAGAGATGTACTTGGTGACCTTAGCACTGGAGAGGTTCAGACTGCAGCTCCCTGGGCCTTCTGAGCTCATCAGCCTCGATTTCTTGGTTGGTTCCAGGCCAGTAAGATTCCCTATATTAAAATAAATAAATAAATAAATAAATAAAAGGACATCTCGAAGAATGACACCCAAACATGTCTTCTGGCCCCCATACACATGCACACATGTGGACATGCACTTGCGTGCACATGAACACATACATACGTACATAACATTAGATCCATTCTTTTTATTTAAAGTGGTTTTAGTTTAATCCTTCACTCAACAAATATGTATTATCAGGTAGTGGGGATGAAAATGATAAACCAAACAGAAGACAATCACTGGTTTCATGTGTTTTTATTCTAAATGGGGGCAGGTACATGGATGCACATACATCTGTATAGGTGCATAGATGCATGTATACACAGTACATGCATGTATTAATATGTATTGTAGCATGTGGTGACTGCTAAATGGTATGGAGAAAGTGGAATATTGTAAAGCAGAAATCACTAATTTATAGAGAGTGGACAGAGGAAGCCTCTCTGGTAGCAGGCTATTTAATCCAAGGAAGTAAGGGACTGAGATCAACACCTCAGGTCTTGTTCGCAAGCTGACTGATGGTACAGATGTTTCCAAAGGTGGTCCATAGTCGTCCTGATGAGGAATGAATGGGGTTGAATCTCAGCCTGCATTTCTCTCCTCCAGCCTGTGTCCGTGGGGGAACCCTTTTTCTGATTCTCACAAGGTCACCGTATTGGTCCTGTGTGGAAGAGAATGATAGAGGGGACCGGAGGCCTTCCTCGATCTCTTCAAAGGGGTGGAGGCCTATGGCTGCCCCTTCTTTAGATAATAGCAACTGTTAATGCTCTCCTTCCCTGACACATCTCTATTTAATGACCATTATCTCATTTTATTTTCTTAATAACCTTCTGAGGTATGTGGCCTGAGCCCCATTTTATTGCCGATTAAGTGGGGGTCCAGTGAGGTTAAGTGATATGCTATACTCACCCAGTTATTGAATAGCAGGGCCAGGAGGGGATTCTAGCCTAAGTTTAAATTTTATGACCTTCACTTTGCCCTTGAAGTGTCTAGGGATGATTGCCAATCCCGTCACTCCTCTGGCTCCTTTATTTTGTTGTGGTTTCTAAGCTTGAGGAAAACCTTTGGTTTAGATCCTTCAGTTGTGGCCATGGATGTGGCAGGAGCTGGACTGTGCAGGCCAGGTCTGCTGGAGGTTAGTGGGTAGCCTTCCACCCTCTCTCAGCTCCTGGCCAGGCAATCTGGTGGCTCTGACACCCAAAGCCTTTAAGGGCTCTCTGATTCTTTTTTTCTTCCCCCTAGGAAGACATATTGGGTATTTTATGAGCTAATGTAACGGTTTACCCAGAGGCCGCTAGAAGACTATAAAAGGAATGATTGATTAATTGGTGTATTTTACATGCTGAGCACATTGGTTAGAAATAATCCTACTGTAAAATGTAGTTTGAGATAGGACTCGTGTGCAAAACCTTTCCCAGAATTCCAGAAACAGGCTGGGGACCATTGACAGTAAGTCCTGGATACCTGGGTCAAAAGAGCAGCAAAGTTCCACTGGACTGCAATGTGGGGTAAGTTCAAAGCTCCTCATCCTAGGCTGGGCAAAGGGATTCAGGACAATAAAAGCAACAGCAAGCATTTCTAGTACCACCTGCAGATCTTGGGAAGATGACTGAGCCGTCTCCTGCATCTTTATGTTAACTCCTCTGGGTAGGCATTACTGTGTGCATTACTGTGTGCACTGCAAATGAGAAGCCTCGGGGAGCTCCAGTAATAGGCCGATGGTCACCTCCTGGCAGTGACTAGACCAGAACCTTAAAATTCAGATGCCACCAGAGTCTATGCTCTTGTTCTTCTAAAGCCCACACTTTCATAGTGGTCCTGTGGGCCAGCATCATCTCTTACTTGTGTCTGTACTACTGTATCCATGCATAGTACATAGCACATAGAACCTACATAGCACATAGAACCTACTCAGTGGTTATTGGACAGAAGGAGTGACCATAAACATAGGGGCAATCTGACTCTATAGGGTCCTAGACACAGTAGAGCTTGAGGGTGTATTGCTCAAGGAGCACAGACATTATAGCTAAGGAAAATTGAAGCCCCCAAAAGGGAAGGGATCTCTCCAAAGATATATACCCCTTGTAGTTTCTGGAAGGGACCCTGTCAGGTCTTCTCATCCACTTTTGCTCACTGGGATTTATCACTGGTCTCCTTGGATAGCTTGTCGGTAGGCAGTGCCATCCCTGCTCTTCCCTCAACCTTCTCCCCGCTTCTGAATGTTCCAGAACTCTCTGCTAAGATAGGGAAGAAGCACTTGGAATGTAAAGAGAGGGGATAGTAGTGGAAAGAGCCCTCCTTTCTACACTCCTCTCTTGGCATCCCTCACTCCTGCCTAAGGGCTGTTTATGATGCTCCCTGTCAGCCTCTCCCCTCAGAACGGATAATTTCTCAGGCTCTGTCTGCTGATTAGAGTTGGAATTTAAATGAATAACTGTGACCTTGTGGATGTGCCCTAGTTACTCACAGGCCCAGTGAGGAAATAGGCCTCTTGCTCTGTCCATCAGGACTCAGGCAAGCGCAGAAGGAGGGGCTGTTGTCTGCAGGGGCCCCTCAGAAGCCTAGTCTCCTGCTTCCAAAAGAACTAATAGTGGAGCTTGTGGCTTCCGTTGTCTGCCGACCCTTGACCTCTGCCCCTCATTGCCTTTCAACTTCAGTGTATGTCAGCCAGGGGACCTAGTTATCTGTCCCAAGCATTGTCTTGTCTCCAGGGAGTCGCTCAGTCCAGGCGAGGCATGCTGATGTGAACCTGTGGTCAGGAGACAGCATCTAACATGTGTGACTCAGGCCCGAGGCCACTAAGGGGATGCTGCGGAAGGCCCATGTGTGGCAGCAAGACCAGCAGGACGGGCATTTTTAAGAGCTCAGTATAAAAGCAGATGCTCAGGGCCCACCTAGACATGTTAAGGCAGAACCATCATTTTATCAAAGGCCCCAAGTGCCAATGAATTAACCTTTGACAAACACTGGCCTTGGATTTCCAGTCTCTCTTCCCTTTGGGAGCACTGGGGTTGTCTGCACTGAGGAAGTTGTGGTCTACCTTGCTGAAGCCTCGGTCCTTACCTCTCATGCTGCACGCTGCGTGGACCACCTGCTTGATTTTGTTCATAGGAGGAGCAGGATAGAGGAGATTAGGGATGGGGAAGAATGAGCATCCATCCACCACCAAGTGATCTCTGTGGACCACTTTTCAGGTGTGTTCTCGAACAGCAGCTTAGGTACTGCAGGGGAGACATCATGGGCTGGAGTAAGTTTGGCAAATGTCAAGGAGGGACCTTGACATGTCTCAGTGGTGAAGGACAACCAAAAGAATAATTGGCAACACACAAACTTTGTGAAGTTTGGCTTTTACTGTTCATAAAGTTTTTATCTGAGCACAGCTCTGCTCACTCCCCTCCTACTGTCTGGGTTGCTTGTGAGCTACAAAGCATGAACTGAGGAAACCTAATATACCATCTGGCCCTTTAAGGAAAGGCTTGGCTACCCTGGGTTACATAAAGTCCAAGACTCTGAGCCAGATGCTGGGGCTGACCCCTTGATTCTACTAAAGCAATCTGACCTGTTCACATTACTTTACCTTTGTGGGTCCTACTTTCTGTGTCTGTAAAATGGGGAGAATGAGGACGTTTAGCTCGCGGGGCTACTTTAAAGACAGAGCTCCACATGTACTCTTTAGAACATGGATACATAGTAAGCAATGTGCAGCAGCCGCTATACTAAGTCTTGTTTGATCTTTGTAATAAAAGTTTCTGTTTCATAGATGAACATTTACAAAGGCTAAAAAACCCAAACTCAAGTAAACGTCGTCTTTTCCATTGTCTTGTTAATGTCCAGAGATATGCTCCCTGTGTCTGATGTACACCCTCTCCACACATATACCATATGCCCCACCCCCTGCTACACCCCTCTCTTTTGGGTCATGCATCTAGTCTAGAGGTGTCTTTACACCCTGTGTATGGCCATCAAGAATGCCTTAGGATCACAGTAAGAGGGGACAAGGGGACTCATGTGTCAGGCCTCCACCACTTTACAGAAGAACCCTAGGCTCCAAGACACTATGCCCTTTCTTGAAGTCAGAAAGAGATATGGTAGACTCCAAGATTAAATCACGTCTAAAGTTCCCTCTGCACAATTCCTGCTTTATCCAGGATTTGTGTACACTTGGCTAAGAGTGTAGCCTTCCAGGCTAGCAGGTTTCTTCCCTTTAATGTGAAGGATTTGAGTCAGCGAAGCTTTCAAGCTCTGTCCATTGTGAGTGCTTATGACCAGATCATCTGATTGCGATACTGTGGAACTGAAAGAATGTCTTCCTATCACTAAGACTAACAGTTCACGTCTTCAGCACTACCGGGAGCATATTTTGTCTCTTCTTTTCTATTCTTTTGGATAATAGTTCCACTTGATTTTTCTCTTATTACCTCACTAGGAAAAACGCTTGGCATTTATTGAGCTTGTATTTTGAGCCAAGCACCGAAATGCTAAGTTTTGCATATATTATTTCATTTTTTAGACACCCCCATAAGGTAGATGCTGTTACTAGGTGTATGTTACCTATGGACAACTGACTCAAGTTCGTTAAGCCACCGCTGACAGTACATTCAAAGTTGGCAGAACACATTATAAGCTCTGATCTCTATGGTCCTGGAAACATCTTAAAGGGAATTCCATCAAAGCATACATGCCACTAAGTTCACCCCTGCTTATCACCATGTGTTCCTAGCTTAGAAGGGTTCCAGTACTTGGCAGACACACTATAAATGCTTCCTGAGTGGATGGAGAATGTGCACAACTCAGCCCACAGTGTCGCCCCATGATTTTATGGAAGTTGGCTTTTTATAGGGAGTCACCATAAGACAGGTGGTAATTGAATCATTTTTTATTCAATGCTCTTCTTAGACCCAGCTTGGTGGGAGATCCAGGTTACAGAGAAATCCACCTCTGCTATGTGTAATTGGATTGGAAGGGGGCCCTTGGATGGGCCAACACTGCTTAATTTCTAATCAGTTGCCTAGTACAGGCCTTGGAAGACTCTCTTGGCTCTCATAGCTGTATGTGACGAGTAAGGTACTAAGACTGCCTTCCTCTTTGGCTATCTTAAAATCATGGTTTGATGCTTTCTTTCTGAGGACTTTTAAAATCTTTTCCTTTATTGCCTTAGAAAGGAAGATCCATGCTGGTAGTTGTGGAACATGCCTGTAACCCCAAACCTAAGGAGGTTGAGGCAGGAGGATCATGAGATCATAGCTAGCCTGGCCTACATAATCAGTCTGAGGTCAGACTATACCCTATATCAAGACTCTGTCAAAGGGAGGAAAGAAAAAAGAAAGGAAGGAAAAAATGGAAGAGAAAGAAGAGGAAAGGGAGGGAGATTAAAAAGGCACACCACACCACCACACCCACTGGATGATGGTTTTAGTCACATTTCATTTTATCATTTCTGGAGGACAAGATGAGAATTAGAGAAATATCCTATAGCTTACCGTGGTCTGAGCTCATCAGATACGCGTGGGGATGCTTCTTTGTTACTTCAATGACGAGAGGCACCAGAGGCATTTGGTAGTAAAGGACAATGAGTCCCAAGCATCCTGGGGTATATGGGAAAACCCATGCAGAGATTTGTGCTACTCAGAACACCATTGATGAGAATAGCATAGAACAGTTATTCTCAGGAGAAATGAGGCTATAGAACATCCACCTCACCCAGCTAAGTCACACAGCCTGTTTGTGGAGACCTCATCAGGCTTTAGACCAGCTATGGAGGTCTCATAAGGACATAGGCTGTGCTGGCCAGATTGCTGGGCCAGGCCTCAGGAGGGGTGGGAGATGGAATGTAGCCCAGAGTCCAGGACAGTGAGTTCCCTTGTGGAGCAGCTTTGCTGACTGTGAGCACAAATGGAAGAATCTGAGGATACAGTGGGCAGGGGTCCACTCGTGCTGCCAGCTTATTAGAGAAATGATGTTAGTCCTGGCTAGGTAGTGCACACATATAATTCAGAGTGCTGGGGGGCGGGGGCTGCGGCAAGAACATTCATTGCCAGTTCAAGGCCAGTCTGAGCTGTGTAGTAAGATGTCTCAAATCCATCCATCAGTCAATCAAAATGTTGGTGAGATAGGGGAGGGGTCAGAGAGGTGCCCTGAATAGATCAGTCTTCTAAACGGTGACAGACATTATAGGTTTTCAAGCCCTTACTATGGGCTTTGAACTGTGCCGTGTGCTTTTTTGCATGTTGCTGCATGTGATCGTCACAGTGTTCCTGGGGGCATGTTTTACAGGTGAGAGGTAGACAATTTAGAAAGAGGCATAAAAAAGTTAACTTGCCCCACACCTCAGGATTTGAGTTAGAGCTGGGACTTGAGTTACACTTCGGATTACAGAGAGCAGAAGTTTGCAAAGCACCAAGATGGCCTGGAGAGTTAATAAAGGAGAGCCAGCCTCATTACAGAAAGAGTTCTCCCAGGTGAGTCTGATAAGGCCAAAGGTAGAGAACTGCTGCTTGGAAGAAAGTCATGTGGATGATGAGGGGTGTGGAGCTTCACTCTTAAGCTTACAAGCACATGGATGTTAGAGGAAGGAGGGCGGTAGAAAGAGCCAATGAGTGCCCTCCCCCTTTGTGTTCCTCCAATAGCATTTAGGACATCAGGAGGTATAGCTACCATCCTTACAATTTAGCCAGCTTCCCCTTTCCCCCTGGGCCCCCATGGGCTCCTGTAGGGAATATTGCATTCTTTGGGGATAGAGACTTCTCTGTGATACATGCCCACTGCCTGCCACACAATCTTGTTAGAATCAGTTTGTTTTGGATAGAAGGGACCCAATGGGTCACTAAGACTCTGGAGCAAAGTTTTAAATCCTTTGTGTAAAATTTTATTCAGACTTACTTTGAACCCATTTGGCAATGCACAGCTCATTGATCCCTTGGTCTTTTCATTCTGTTCCAGCAGGGCAGAATATTTGAGAGCTCCTTCTTATCCCCACTTGCTACAGCATTCCACACCTGTGTGGCTTCCAGCCCTTGGAGACCCATGGAACAGATCTAATTACACTCCAAGTGTTTGAAGTCAAGGCTTTTGTCTTTGAGGAGCTTCTTTACTAAGGACTAAAACATCTCCAGTTTCTTTGGCCATTCTCATCTAAGGGTTTTATTCTTTCATCTAGGTCATTGTTCCCTGAAAAATGACCTTTTTTTTCCCTTTTCTATACCTATTCTGAAGAAGCATATAGTACTATGGACACGACTGGGATCAATTCATTACAGACATCTCCCTTCCCCTTGTTCTAGATTCTACACCCATTCAGGGCGGCACCAAACACTTTAGCTTTCCTTTCTATTGACTCCAGTGTTAAACAGAACTGGAAGTCAATGAAAAACCGCACTATTTTTGTGTGCACTTCTAAGTCATTTCGCTCCCCTTCCTGGACTTGCACAGTTGGTCTGTTTCACTTAGCATGGGGCCACCCTTTGATTCTGTTAAATCTGGCATACCACGATCTGTTTGGATGCAGCTCTTTCATTGGGAACATCAGCTGCTCTTTCTTGGTCTTATGTTATTCGTGAATGAGAAGTGATTTCAGAGAAGTTCGTGACAGGGAGATCAAGGAGTTTCTCTGTTGTAGGACGAGTCTGTTCTAAAAGTCATTCTTGTTGATCCTTTAACCCTTAGAGAGAAAAGCAGGGCTGCTTTTGTCTCTTTGCCATTGCTGGCATTCATTCATGAGGAAATCTTGCCACTTCTGGCCTCTAACAGAAGGAATAGATCAGGAGAATGCTGTAAAGGTCTTTGACCCTGTGATTATGCCATGCCGAAACTGTCAGTGACTCATAGTCATGATTGGAAGCAGCACTTTCTGTCCCATCTAGTCACCATGCTATCAGAACAAGGTTGGCCCACAGGCAAACAATGATCATCTGATTCAGCTACTGCCCTACAAAGGGCTGGATGATGAGGATTAAACATAGTGGCATCATAGAAAGACAAAACTCAGAGGCAAATGTCTAGTGGGTCCCTGTTTAAAGAACTAGCACCAGGACCCCTTATCTGCTGTGTTTCTGGAAACCACCACCACCACCACCACCACCACCACCATTACCACCATCACCACCACCACCATCACCACCATCACCACCACCATCACCCCCACCACCACCATCATTGCTAGACTATCTGTTCAACTGATCTATAGTACTTTGCCAAACTTGTGAGAAAGATGGGATTTCTCAAGTATTAGCCTAGGATGGCTGTTATGTAACCATCTGGAAGCTTGTATAGCTCAGCTGGAGGCTCTCCTTGACAAATGTCAATGTTTTCATCTGATTCCATATACTATGTTGCTTGGTTTCTTTGTGGTCAATGAATCTTAGTGTTACAGGGATTTGGGGTAGCTAACGCTTAGAGCATCACATGGATTCTCTTCTGTTGCATTTCTAGCTCATGGAGCTACCTCCTTGTTCTACCTTCTGTTCATGTTGGATGCCTCTTCATATTGCTTGTGCAACTTTTAACATGATTGACAGCAGTGCTCATATCTTTACCTAGCTTTCTAATATCTGAGTGAATATGAAAGTCCCTTCAGCCATTCTGTGTTTACCACGACTTTGGGCTCCTCATAACCTACCTGGCTCATTCCCTTCCTAACATATGATCCCATCCTCTGACCATAAACCTTGCCAATAGTCAGTGCTGAGGAGAGGGGAGACTTGAACTTTTTAGTTTCTGGAGTGTTGGGGATATGGGTTTGTGCTTACGTGTCAGAATTTATATTTGCCCCTTAATATTTTTGAGACACATATAGCCCAAGCTGGTCTCAAATTTATGATCTTTCTTCCTCAGCCCCATGAGTTCTATGACTGTGAGCATACACGATCAAGCCTAGCCCTTAAAATTAAATTTCATTTATTTGTTTCTTCCTATCCTTTAAGATCCCCTTTCTAGTAGCTGGTAAATTAGCTATTCATCTGAGCTGTAGGTCATCACAACATCTGGATGGTGAATTATGAATGTTTGCATTTAAGTCATTGAGCATACTATGGGTCAGCCCTGGGCTGGGCTGTCAGGTGGGAGTTAACTCCTGGTAGAAAAGGAGACTACTGTCTGTAGTGAAAGTCAGGAATTTCCCAGAGAAGAACTAGTCGGAGGCAACTGTGGACTTAAGTGGAGCCTTTCTTCCTCTTCCCTTGAAGCACTCTTGGCACTCAATGTGCCTTTGTCTCATCATAGTGGCAGACTTCAGCCTACATACCTCCTCCTTCCTTTATCCCAGAGGCCCTACATAACATGCTCCTGTCTTTCTGGGGAGATCTTCAGTCTGTCTGTCCTGGTGATCTTCTCACACAATTATATCAAAGGCTGAGTTTGAACATGTCTCGTGTCCAGATTTGCATTATCAAGAGGGAGATTGATTAATAACTCCCAAGAAATGGCCCCAGAAAGGAAGAATCTCATGTTTAGATGGAAATACATATTGTGGCTGCTTAGCAATGGTTAAGCATTTACTCCTCAAGCATGAGGATCAGAGTTCAGATCTTCAGAACACCAGAATCCACATATATGCTGGTGGATATTGTGACAACACCTGTAATTCCAGCCTCTGAAAGTGGAGACAGGGCATCCCCAGAACAAGCTGGCTGGCAAGACTAGCAATAATGGTGAGCTCTGGCTTTGACTGAGAGACACTGCTTCATTGAATAAAGTAGAACAGTGACTGAAGATGCTTCCTGACATCAGCCTCAGACCCCACGTGTGCAGATGTGCACACAAGTATACCTACCACAAACACCAAAAATGGAGAGAATAGAAATATATATATATATATATATATACTAATCTACTTCCCTCTTTAAAATGCAAATCCCAGCATGAGATATTTTTTTTTCTTCTACTCTCCCAGATTCCCAGTCACCTTACCCTAGAGTCTAGATCATTGCAGCCACGCTTTTTGTTAACCTTTCCATCTTCCCTGTCTCCTTAGTTCTGGAACTACCAGGTGAATGTTTCATTACTTTCTGGTTTTGTGTAATTAAAAAAAATCTCTGTGGCTTTGTAAGGATTCAATGTTGGTGCTTGTAGCAATTAGTAATGTTTAATCTCGCTCCTTTGGTATAGAAAAAAAAAGAAGGGATGGTTAATGAGAAATTTTCACTTGAATTAAAAATCTTGGAAAAGATATTGTTTTTTCCTTCCTGACTCTTTGCTCTCCCTCTATCCTGTTTTGAAATACTTTCCCAATTGCCCAGCCAAGGTGAAGGAAGGAAGGAAAAAAGGAAGGAAGGAAGGATGAACGAATTGAAAGTCCTCTCAGGTAGATGGGGTGATCCTGGTTTGAGACAGAGATGATGTTAGTTTAAATAACGGAGATCTTCAACTTCTGGCCTGGTTCCTGAACATAGTATCCTCCTCATGCCTGTTTTAACAAATGGTTTCTATTCTCTGTATTAGTCATTCTCATGACAGGCTTCTTCATGGCCATTAGATTTCATAGCTATTTCCATTTTTCCTGAGTGGCAAAATGAGCTATCTCCACAGGGGGTTTTCTGAAGGGTATAACATAGTTTAGGTAGCCATATGTATATTTTGCATATACTTTACATATGATTTACAGTCTGTTCTAAGGCAACTTCAATTTTACATGTCTTATCAATTGATGATTTTTTTCTTTTGTTTTAGTATATACTCCAGGAACCTGTGTGCCACAGATATACAGACACAAATAGTATTTAAAGCAAAACAAGAGGGAGTCATTTTGTATGAGATACCTTGTTGGGGTCCAGCATGTTCCTAGATCCAGTTAGAGTAGCACTTTGTTAGGGTTCAGATAGATAGAAGACACTTTAATTCTTTCCTTCTATTATTATTGTAAATATTTTTAAAAGGTAGTGTAGTTTCCTAAGAATTCTATGTTGAATTGGCAACTCTTAATGTCTTGCCTATCAGAGGGTCACTTAATCACATCTCCTGCTCCATACCTACCTTATGTGAGTTCTTCCTGAGCTGAATTTTGAGTCATAATTTAATATCTGCTCAAATCCAAAATCCTATCTAAGATAGGGTCATTTTTAAAAGTTATAATTCCCTTTATTCCCATGGGCCTGTGACTCAGCCCATGTCTTTATGACAGCCTTGGAATGCCAGATCCAGAATAAATGCCATATTTCAACCAAAGCCAGCAAGCTAGCTCTGAGGCTGGCTGTGTCATCATGGAGGTAACTGATGTTAGCATGCATTTTGACTGTCCTTTGAGGTTGACCAGAAAGCCCATCTTCATTTTAACCCATTCCCCCATCAACCACATATATAACCTATATCCAGTGTGGCTACTACTTCTTTTTGTGCTAATTATGTGCTTCTCTGTTAAGAAATTTTGAGGATTACTTTTTATAATTTTTGTTGGAAACCATATAGTTCTATTTTTAAAAATACAATTAGAATATTTTAATGTTGAATATATAGAAAACTACCTCAGCAACCTTCCATCTTTTAAGACAGAGCTATCTCCCTTTTCCTTCAGGCTTCCTTCACTTATCTCCTGTGCCATGAAGAGAGTGTTTTAAGTCCTTATATTCAACTGGATCCCCTCTCAGACCATTTTATTATAGTGGTAAATGCCTGCTGGGCATTTTTGCTTGAAAATTCTTTCTCTCTAACTTCATCATGTCTGATACAGAACCCATTATATCCCTCCACTCTAAATATATTTCCCCACCTCATTTCACTTTCTCTATTTCTTCTGTTGTTTCTCCATTTCCCCATCTCTTATCTGCCCCTCCTTAAAGCATCTTATTTATCATCAAAGCCTGCTAAATCCTCTCTCTCCCTTTTCCTTTCTGCTACTTGATAATCACTGGGTCCTTTGTCTCTGACTGATCTTTCTTCTTTTGTCTCACTCCCTTAATTCATTTCATCCCTGCTATTGCAAAAATAGTCTTCCCCAACATTGCTTTCTCCAGGTCATTTTCCTGTCCATGAACCTTCAGTGTCTCCCATCAGCTGGAAGATCAAGGCCATTTTCCTTAGTTTTGAAGCTTACTGCTTCCATGTTTAGATTATTAGGATTACCTATTTTTTATATAAGCTAATTATATGTGTCTATTCCTTTTTCCATATAGTGTATTATTTCATGCCTGTCATGTGCTCAGAAATGCCCTTATTTCTGAAAAGCAGAACAGGGTGGTCTTGGGAGGTGATGGAGTTAGCCCATAATGCTAACTCTTTCTCCAAATCTTAAACCATTTTTTTAATGTATGTGTATGTATGCATATGTGTGTGCAGGTATGTGTGTTGAGGAGGTGGGCAGAGGGAAACCTCAGCTGTCTGCTTCCTTGGAGATAGTGTCTGTCATTGGCCTGAAGCTGACAGATTAGGCTAGACTGGCTGGCTAGGGAACTTCAGGGATCCTTTTGTCTCTGCCTCTCCGGTGCTGGGATTATAAGTATGAACCAGCATGTCTGACATTTTCATGTGGGTTCTAAGGCTGTAACTCAGGTCTTCATGCTTGCAAGGTTGAGGTAAAAATGAGCCATGCCCTCAGTCCTTGAGCCATTTTTGAAGTCATATTTCAAATCTCCCTGTCTTGCAAGAACTTTCTCTGAATATGCAATATCCCCTCATCAGTTCCTGCTTCTTCTTGCATGGATTCATAATTTGGTACTTAACTATTAGATACTACCTATTCATTTTTCATTCAACTGTCAAACATATACTGAATGTCAGACATCAAATAGAAAAATGTTTCTCTTTGTGTCCATATATTTTCATAGCATGGTATGCATAACAGCAGCCCTTACACAGCTCTTATCATATGTAGGCCTAGGCCAGTGGTTCTCAGCCTGTAGGTTGCAACTCCTCTGGGGGTTATATATCAGATATCCTGCGTATCATATATTTACATTACAATTCATGACAGTAGCAAAATTGCAGTTATGAAGTAGCAATGAAATAATTTTATGGTTGGGGGTAACCACAACATGAGGAACTGTATTAAAGGATGGAAGCATTAGGAAAGTTGAGAACCACTGGCATTGACTTGTATGAGTATATTTAAACCTCAAAGCAATGTATGAAGTGATCATTATTATATCCGTATTTTCTACATAGGAAAAAAAAATCAAAGTTCAGAAACATTCAGCTATTTTCTTAAAGTTACAAGATATAAAGTAGCGGAGGTGAGGTTCTAATCTGGCTCTGGAGCCACTTATTAAATGTCCTCTTCTAAACGGTCACACACCAGTACCGAGCCATCTGTGTGCGCCTGTGAATATAAACACACAGACTCCTTCCTTTGCTAGAATTCCCAGAGGCCAAGGATACTGTGTTTTACTTACTTGTATTCCTACTCCTCATTCCAGGCTTTGCGTATAGTAATATTTGCATAGCTTGGTCTGTTGGTTGTTGATACTTTCATTAGCAGTTAAAGAGCTGAAATTTTTTATTTGCTATTTTTTTAAATTAACATACGACTATATCATTTCTTCTCTTTCTCCCTTCTCTCCAACCCTTAGCATGTGCCTCCCCCAACTCATGACCCGTTTTTCTTGAATTATTGCTGAGATTTTAAATGGCAAATAGTGTTTTGAGGTAGAAAGGAAAGAAAAAGAATTCTAGAATAGAACAGAGTACTCCGGAATTATTGGCAACTAAATTCTGTAAGCTTTGAAGATAGGTTTGTACAAAAAAAGATACTAATATGCAACTCCTAAGAAAAAAGTAAAATCCTTCTAATTAAAAAATTAAAAAAATTAATTAAAAGCCCTACATTATGGCCTCCTCCCTTCCTAAGACCTGTTTCCTGGTGTTCATGTCTATTTTGCTTTATTCTCTTCAATGCCAAAGTTTGACATTAGGATCCTAAAGCTGCATTCCTGGCTTGATACTTCTACTTGAGGTTTTTAGAAGAGGAAGAGGATGAACCTTTTACTTGAGAGATAATGCTACAACTATGTAGGTAGCCTAATAAAACCCGATAAGTATGTCTTTGAAATTTAAAAAACACAGGTGGTAGGTTATTTGCATTTTAAAAGGATTCTTCCCTTCACAAAAAGATCCACTGCAGGGTTCCATTAAACATCCAGTTCTTCTTGCTACATTTATCATACAATTTAATTTACCAGAATTTGATTTATATGCCACCATAAAGGAGTAGCTCTCAAATTTCTTTGAGCACAGGAATCCTGTGAGCAACTGATTTAAATTTTAGATCTTGTCCCAGCAACCCCCCCATCCCCACCCCACCCCCAGGATTCTAATTTAGCTTGCTTGGGGTGGGGTCCTGCATATTCACTTTTTATCTGCTTTGGGAAGTATATTAGCTGGAGCCCCGTTGGTGGGTTTACTACCAAGTGGCCTATTTACTCTTCATTTGGAAAATGTTAGATATATTTTTGGTTTAGGTGGAATCTCCCGTCTCCTTACTCCTGCTGAAGTTGTAAGCATCTCCAGTCTCGGATGTATAACAATTGCCTCCCCTGCCACCAAAAAAACCCCAACTTTCAAGCATCCTATTTAATACTGATATCTTCCCAGATCTTTACACTTATTTCTCATAGGTGACAAAGCTCTCTGGATTTATGTATGCTCTGTTTCTGTTCCTTCATTTCCACAGACCCCAGCCCCTACCCTATATCCTTTCCCATTTGTGCTTTTGACCTTGATGTTGGTACCTAGGGCTTGGCCCAGAACCATCAGCTGTGAAGAAAGGGATGTTTCTGTGTGCTTCCTCCTCTAAAATCTAAGCTCCTTTCTCCTTTCTTCCTTCTATTTTTCAGTCCTGCAGAAGACCAAAAAAAAAAAGTTTTTTTGAACAAAGCAAATATGAGACTCATCTGCTTTGGCATGATTCACTCTTCCACGAGTATTAATCCTGGTCCTAGTGCACTGAATGCCAGAATCCGAGCTTTTAAAATATGATTATAGTTTAATGAAATTTGTTTCAAAAAATAGAGTCCATGACATTTATGGCACGTGTATCTATGTATTTAATATATCACTGATCTTTTAAAAGTCAGTTTCTTGACCTACATTTAGCCTCTGATTACTTTTCTAAATCTCTAGTAATCTCCAAAAACATTTAGAGATTTCCATACTTTAGAGGGTTTTTTGTCCTTTATTAATCTTCTATATCCCTGAGTTTTGCTTCGAGTAGAGGCTCTCGGGGGGTGATGTGGGTTTTGTGAAATATTTTCAGTGGCAGTAGAAGCAGCCCAAGAGCAAACGACCAGTGTAGTTGGCTACTCTGCAGTTGGAAACCTTTGCTGTTAGCAGATCTATCAGAGCCAATGCTTCCTTTGTCTTGAGGAGTCCTGAAGAACCTAGTGTGCCCCCTGTCAGGACTCTCCAGAGGTCCTGTTAGTTTATTGGGACTTCGTCTGCCTCCTTTAATCCACTCAGTTCAGGGCTGGGCTTCCCTCATGGACATGGAAGACTTTGGTAGTGTAGCAGAAGAGGTGGGAGACCTAGTGTGGTTATCACTGGTTAAAGTGAACAAAACAGAAATGGTTCTAGGTAGTCTGAGCAACCCTTGCAAGTAGGAAGTATGCTGATGTGTTCAATATCATCCAATTTACGCAGAGAACAATACAATGCATGGGGGGGGGGATGGATGGCATTCACTGAATGGTGAGATTTTGACTGATTTTTTTTTTTAAATTCTTGGAGTTTTCCCCAATTTCTGCAGTGAACATGTATTACTGATGCAAGCAATTTGAAAGAAAGAAACTGTTAACCTGATACTTTGGAGTCTCTTTGCCAGAGAACTAATCTTAGCAGATCCATCACAAATCCTATGGATTGCCTAGAATAACAATAAAAAGGAAGTTCTTGGTATTATTCAGTGAACGGAAATCTGTTCTCTAGATGGGAGAGGGCCAGCCTTCTCCCATAGTGTGGGGGCTGGTGTTCAGGGTGTGTTGCATGCTACTGAGTGTGTGCATGTGTCCTCACTATACCTCCTTCTGTGCAACAATTAAGTGAATGTTGCTTTGCAGTTGGGATTTTAACCATCTTCTCTCCCCCCTCCCTTTTCTCTTTCTCTCTCTCTCACCCTCTCAGGCCTTTCCCATCTTATGATGAGTGAACAAGGTAGGTGCTGTGGTCCTGCAGATGCCTGACTGTTTGCCTCTGTGCCTCTGGCTGGTCATTCAGAGCCTCCTCCATAGAAGGCCATTTGCTGCCTGTGCCTCCTGCTGTGGGCCAGAGTGGGAGCCATGGCCACTCTCCTGCTGAGGAGCACCTTTCCTGATGCACTGTGGTGACCCACCTCCTCCTCCCAGCTTCTCCATTCCTCCCTACCATTTGTGGTCTGGGCCAGGCGGGGCACTGCCCTGCTGGGCTGCCTCTCAGAGGGAAGCATGAAATAAGGCATGACACGTTTGATAATGGGGGTGAATGAAGCTAATTTCAGAGCAACCAGGCAGTTAACTTCCTCCTGCTGCTCCTCGGCCCCAGGCTGGGGCCCAGCTTGGGAGTAAGGAGCAGGGTCTCTCCCTGAACTTTACTCTGGGTAAAGGTTTGCTGCGTGTCCACCCCTCCATTCCATTGCCATCTTAATGACACTCTGCCCTTTCTGGTCAAAGGAAGTCCTTGGGGGGGGGGGTTGCTGTTTTAAATTCTTTATAAAAGAATAAAAGGAATCACTGAAAGAACATGCTAATGTCCTCATGGTAGGATTCTAACTCATTATACACCCTGAAGAAAACTGCATATAAAGATCCGTAAATTCAGCATCTGCAACCTAAAATATTCAAATATGCAGGGAATGAAGTGTGCAGGAAATTCAGCTCAGCTAGGCATGGGGTGGGTTGTGAATGAAGCCTTCTTCTCCTCAGTAAGAATTTTCCACATTATCAGCCCAAATCAGGATCTGAGAACCGAGCCCACTTAAAATTGTCTTTTGCTTCACTATTCAATTGCCACCATTGTGTTTCTTCCAAGCCTTGGGGTGATTGCAAGACTGGTCTACCTGCTTTGCCCTGTCACCAAAAGACTGTTCTTTAATTTTTCTTATCTGTTCCTTTTCAAAACACACATCAGACTCAATGTGCCTTTGGGAGGATCAAAGAAAAGAAAGATGTGGAGGAGTTCCACATAAGGTTTTTTTTTTCCTTGATCTTTGGAGAGCACAGGGCCATTTTCCTTCTCCTACTCTCTCAAACTGACCATTTGATTATAAGGGGAATGCCACTGGATCAAGTAACCATCCAGGGCTGAAAGATACTATTTGGCAGTTGGAGGTGGGCAGTTTAGGGCATCCTGAATTAATAAGGCTGCTTTTCTAATGTAAGTGTATTCCACAGCATGAGCCAAGGTGTGGACTCCATAAATTTCAAGATGGTGTTGGTTTTTTAGAGAGCAGATATCAGTATATATCTGAAGGAGAGCATCAAGTGAGTCCTCTAGAGTTAGATTATGGACTAGAATGAAGACTGCCTGTTCCTGTAGCTTAGTGAGGGGACACGATACCAAGTATTGTGAAGTTAGTATGAGTAGGGGATGGGCTTGATGTGGATAATTTGAGAAACAAAAGCCTTTCCCTTTAAAGAAAAATGAACAGAGTTCTATGAATTGCTGGAATTTAATGGTCCACACCTGATGACAAGTGACACCATAAAAGCAGGCCATCAGAGTCCTTATGATAGGACCCCCTCCTGTGCTATCCAATTCTGTGCTCCTGGTTTCTCTTCTTATGGTCTTCCAGCATTCCAAGTGCCTCCAAGCACTGCACACATCATATTGCTAGTATCACAGGGCAGGCAGATGGACTGATAGGAAAGGACTCCCTTGATCTTAACTTAGCTTGTTTCAGGCACACTAATGCACCATAGGAAGGTTAGATCCCAATTGGTGTGAACAGCATTGGGAGACTCTACACCATGCTCCTTACTCTAACCTCACATGTGCACTTGTGCAGCATTCAAGTGTGACCATGTTCCAGGCTAGTGTCCCTTCGAGAGAAAAGAAAAGAAAACTATGCAAACACAGAGGCTAAGACAGGGGGCTTCAAGAAAAGATGCAGAATTCTTCTGGGTGATGGTGCCACTTAGGTTTTAAGTTACTATTGGAGGCTTGATTTGACTTAAGAAAACCCTTTGACTTCATTCCTCGTCCTCTCCTTCTGTTCCATCTTCGCCTCATCCATTCTTACCCCTACAATGACTACCTTAAAGTCCTCATTCTTCTCCACTGCCTTCTTTTAATCCCTGCACATAGGAGCTAGAGGCTTCTGCCTGGTTCCCACTGAATCTCCAGAATTAATGTTTGGTGTCCACAAATACATGTGGTATTTACGTGTGTTGTGTGTGCATCCCTTATACTTGTATGTCACAGCCTGGTCCTCATGTCTCATGTGAATGTTGGGAAAATACAAGAGAACTGAGATTCTCAAAGATTTTCCCTAACCATGCTCTTTAAGATTGGTTATACGTGTGCAATTTCACATCCATGTGGCTGTGCAATGCTTTTGCATGCAGACTTTGCCATGTGTCTAAGGATATAACCGAGAAGAAATGAGTGAGATGAAGCTTAAACATGAAGCTGATGGAAGCAGTGTGGCTGACTCCAGCATTTGCTCCATAAGCCTCCCATCATGCATTTGCTTTGTGCTGCCTCCTGAGGATGATGTGGGGCAACTTCCTGTGCTGTCTGTCCTGAGATCTGCCATGTGTGTTTCTTCTCAGTGTACCTACAGTGTGCTGATGTCCACTCTCTTTCTCTCGCTCTCTCTTGCCGCCTCCATGGTGGACACCATGCTTCCTCTCCTTAACTGGATCTTCTGCTTCCTTTCTGTAGGTAGAAGTAAAGGTATAGATCACTTTATTTATCATTCTATCAACCTGTTATTGTGTACTCTGAATTATCCATGTATGTGAGAGGAATCGTTGATTTTGATGAATGTATAGGGTATATTAAAAATTACTGCTTTTTAACAACATGTTAAATAAATTAAAAAGCCATGGTGATCATTGACGTTCAATGAACCCCATGTTCAGTGTTGGGGGTGATTCCGCTTTCCTGTAAAGTCAGCTTGAACCTTATGTATGGTGTCATGTGGTGTCTAGCAGGAACAGGGTCTCTGGAAGTAGGCATGCTGTGTAGAAATGTGTCTTATTCTATTGTAGGGTGTTCTAAGATCCTTCTTGTGATGTATGTTTCAGGAACAGGGGAGACAGGAAAAGGTGTCTCATAACTGCTGGTTTTTATGCATCACTGAATTGGGGGTATCATCAGCACCAGGGCGATCAAGGAAGAGAAAGGGGAGATGATCGAAGAATTGCCTAATTTTACTAACTGTAGATTTTTAAAGTGTTTCTTTCTTGCTCTTTTTTTCTTTAGGGCTGTAATTTTTGGATTTGTGGGAGATGGAATATTAAGGGGCGATAGGCTAAGAAAGGTTGAACCAGGCAAGCATGGAAAAAATATAGGAATAAAAACACATAACACTGGAAGGAGGAAGAGGAGAAAGAAGTAATGAGGGATGCTAGTGTACAAAGCCAACCTTTTGCCAGGCGGTCAGGGAGGGGAGGTGACAAGCAGGTAGTTTCTTATACTTTGACATGCCTTTGCACCTTTGGGTGGCTCAACTCACCCACCCATTCCTAAGCTCAGAGAACCTGGCACACCAGCTGGAGTGAAGGAGAAGCTAACTGATAAGTTAGAAATGTGTGTCTCCATCCAGTTCTCCCCTCCTGGATAACTCCCCCATCTTGGTGGGCCAGGGCACTGCTGTTTTCCTCAAGGGATGCCAAATAGCACAAGAAGGGCGAGTAAATTCTAGTGTGAGGACAAGGCCAAAAGACGGGGCTGGTGAGTTATTCAAAATACTCAGCAGAGGACTGGGCCATGAACTGGTCATCTTTCATTTCAGTTTTGTGTTTTCTGTACAGCTGCCTTGGGAGTGTTTTGGCCCTTTCCACTTTGAGCTTGGGTGGTTCCTTGCCCCTTTAATACTGAGTCCAGATGGATTCATTCTCAAACCTGCCACTCTGAGTCCTCACCCCATTCCTGGATTGACACCTTTGGAAAAGAGTAGGGGAGGGGAAAAGGAAGAGGCCAATGGCCAGGGACCTCTTTATAGGTGAAACCACCCATCTGCCCATGACTCAGTCTGTTGAAAATGTTTGGTCCCCTTTCTCTCCTATCCCCTCCATCCTCTTATCCCTTCATCTCTCCCTTAAAAGTGGTGTTTTGGGGGGGGTGGGGTGCCTGTGGGCTTTTGTGGATAGAATCTTTCTTTCTGTGGGTCATTTTTGTCACTATTAAACCAGCTATACTCCTGTGTGTTAGCCATCATACGCTGTGCTTTCTGGGCCTTGTCATACTTAATATCCACCACTCATCTACGAGGTCTGTGGTGGCATGATCTGTGTTTAATGGTACTGATGACAAGGCTCAGAGAGAGCCTTGTTAGGTGACTTCTAAATGAGACTCAAAAACAAAATCAGCATCCCTGGCCACTACTGTATGTGTCTTGTCCGAGATACAAGTGTGATCTCCATGGACTTGCCTCCTAGCTGCGTCTCAGACATTGATCGGTCTTGAGTTCCAGCCTGCCACCTTGCATGTGCTGTAACATATATCCATATAAATGTCACCTAGTACTGTCACTTCAATATGTCCAAAGTCAACCTTGGTGTCATTTGTCTACAAACCAGTTTTCTGTTCCAATGCCCCATCTTCTTCACCACCCAGTTATACCATGAATTTCTAAAGGTTTTATCATAAAAAGTCCCAGTGCCAGATATTGAGGTAAATGCTGAAAGATCAGAGAGACAAAGGAGCAAGCCACAATCACAATCACCACCTCTTACCTCACCAACTCCTCAGCCTGAAAAGCCCCTAGTTCCTGTCTCTTCATGCCTTATATACCTTTCTCTGCTCAGCTGTCACTTCCTGAGATTAAAGGCGTGTGTGCTTCCCAAGCAAAGGCATGAGATCTCAAGTGCTGGGATTAAAGGTGTGTGACTCCCAAGTACAGGGATTAAAGGTGTGTGCCGCCACTGCCTGGCTCTGTTTCTTTCCTAGACTGAGTCAATCTCATGTAGTCCAGGGTGGCTTTGAACTCACAGAGATCCAGATGGATCTCTGCCTCCCAAGTGCTAGGATTAAAGGTGTGTGTCACCATTGCCTGGCTTCTATGTTTAATCTAGTGGCTTGTTCTGTCCTCTGATCTTCAGACAAATTTTACTAGTATACACAATATATCACCATACCCAATAGAAACTCCTTTCTAACTTCCTCCTTCCTGAATGCGCCCCCTCCAAGGCAGAGTGGAGAGAGCATCCTGTGATTGGCTCCAGAATGTCTTTTGCATCTCTATCTGCATCCAGAACTTACTAGGTCATTATCCTTTTCTGGGTTGAGGCCCTGTTACTTCTCCCTTCCAGTCAGCCCATTGGTCCAGAACTGTGTAAACTTTGCTGTCTGCCATGTGGGATACAGGATTAGCCACCTCACTTTCAGAGCTGTCTCCACTGTGGCCCTGTCTTTCTAATTTAACCTTTTCCCTGGAGCTTCAATACAAAATTACTGCTTCAGCCAAACCTGCCACCAGCTTCCCTTGCAACTCTGCTTACTTTGCAAACTCCCCTTTTCTCTTAACAGCCCCTTATCCCCAATCCTCTGCCCGCCAGACTCACACCACAATTCCTGTTTTACTTGATGCTGTCCTTGAGTGTTGCATACACAGTTGAACTTTCTCTCCATGTACGTTTCTCACAACTTGTATTAAACTTACTGGGAATTGGGCCACTCTTCTCTATAGATTGCACCTATGTGGAAGACAAATACTTTCATTGGTTAATGTCCAGATGTGCTTAGTGTAATGTACTGCATGAGGAAGGGATTCAAAGTCTCTAATCCTTCTTATCTTGCTGTCAATCATTTCCCTAAAAGTGAAAATAAAGCAAAATTAAAATTAAATCCGCTCATGTAGCTCATCAGCTCAAAAGCTTTTGGCGGGTTCTCATTGAGTCATTGTCAAGATGTTTTCTGTCTCAGGCTCTACATATAATCTGGCTCCACTGTGACCCCTGCCAGCCCTGCAGCCTTCCGAAGCCTCTGGGGCCCATTATGTCAACCACATTACTTTTCCCTTCCTGAGAGCTTTTCTTTGAGATCTCCCCTCTTTCCAGAATGCCTTTAGATACCCCTTTACCTCTTAATATTCTAAGGTTCCGTATCCTGGGTCTGCCAGACTTCATGCTTCTGTTTAAAGTGCCTATACCTAACTGTTTTGCATGATGCATACGGTGTGGTCATGTTTCAATCATCATGCCCCCCCTCCCAACTCCGGGAAAAGTATAGGTGGCTGTGTCTTGGCCGCCATTGTCAGCCATAGTGTATGTGCTCAGAATTTGGTTCAGAGCTGTACATGATGAATGCTAATAGAATTGAATAATACTTAACTCACTCAAACACTTGGGGTTAGATATGGAAATAGGTAGGATTTGATTTCTTCAGCTGTGATGTTGTTAGTGGAGTCACTCTGCATCAAACACTTGCACCTCTTACTGCTATCCTTATTACTGCAGCCCACTGAACAAAGGCATACCAAGGGTCATGGGGTGAGATCAGGCATTTTGGGTCTACTCTTGGCCTTGTGTATACAAGTATCAGAGGGAAATGGTTACAGACTATACTAGGCTAAAAGTGAGGAAGGACTTGGATTAATTTTAAGTGTTTATCAGAGAAAAGGATAGATAGGCCACAGATCAGGTCATTCTTTAAAAGCCTAGTGACAGAACGGTAAGCCCTGTGAGGTTACATCTATAGAACTGAGCAGGGGTTCAGGCATAATGTCAGCTTCTACTTTCAGGAATTTTTACCCAGAAGTGGCTGACCAGAAGGGTTCTTTAGAAACCAGCATTTTCTAGCTTTGAGACATGATCTCCATGGCTTCTGCTGAAGAATTGAGAGTATGTTTGGGTCCATTCCTCTTTCCCTTGTCCATTTGGAGACTGTCTATGCTGAGGCAGGTGATCAAATACTTTCCCTTGAAATTGAATTTTGAGCAGGAGTTGCCAACTCAGATGCCAACAGAGACCTCATAGCTACTGTAAAGCCTAGAACTAGGAAGAAGAAGGAAGCATTAGGTGTTGGTGGTAGAGACTGCGGCAAACTAGAGTATTCAAATTCT
Source organism: Peromyscus eremicus (assembly GCF_949786415.1). Taxonomy (NCBI): domain Eukaryota; kingdom Metazoa; phylum Chordata; class Mammalia; order Rodentia; family Cricetidae; genus Peromyscus; species Peromyscus eremicus. The sequence goes on from NC_081430.1 coordinate 37,814,376, forward strand.
GTTGGAGTCAGGAGACCTTTTTCTGCCCAAAATGATTGCCACCATGCAAGAAGGTGGAATCTGTATCACCAGAACTTCAAGATGGACTGGAAATGTGTTTCCTAAAATATGTCAGCTCCTGACTTCGTTCTCTCCCTATAGATGAATGTGAGTACACAAAGAATATGCTTAGCATTTGCCAAATGAGTCAACCGATGAACCACAAATTTTGACCTATGGCTAGGGGAGAAAGATATGTGGTAAACTACTTTTCCAAGATTTCCTGTTGGATGCCAGCAGCTGGCATGCTAAGTTTTCTTTTGGCCCATAGCAGTCAATTTTGGAAGTCCTTCATTCTCCTCTTGCTACCATCAGAGAGTTTGAGTCATGTGTTCCAGGAAGTTTGTTTTGTGGAATGGTGTAGGCATGTGTAGGAGGGTGTGGAGACTGTTGAGAATGAGCAGGAAAAGAGGTAGTTATCATTTTTGATAACTGCCAAGGACTGATGAGATGTATATCATAAGGGTTGTCATGGATACCCAATTTCTTTGTTTTTTTTTTTCCCTACAGAACTCTTCTTACTGGACTAGTTGAGCCAAACATCTATTCTAGGCCTTTAGATGTTAGAAGCTATTTATGACTTATTTAATGTGTGTTTTTCCCACGTTAAATTTCATCACTGAGCTTCTAATGCTGAACTAATAAACACTGGCCAAACTGGAAGGAGATAATCAAGCTACATGAACTTGAACATTATTTCATATAGACTGTATTTTGCTGGTAATAACATTATGGGAGCTGATTTGAGGAGTTGAGTTCCCAGTAGTCCCTAGAATTCAAGAGCCCTGCAAATAAGTTACTGTCTTGATAGCCAACTATTTATGCAAATTAGTAAATGCAATGCCAGCTACTAATTATGAAAATAAACTCATCTGTGCTCTATAAATATCTAATTATAATAAAATAGAGGCAATATTACATTTCCATCTCTTGTCTCGTCTGTTTCTCATCCACTGATTTGTCCTCTTAACAATGAATAAAATCGCTTTGGTTTTTAAAAAGCCTTCTTTCCATGTTCCCATCCCCCCTGCTTCTAATGTTTTGAAAATCTTTGGTGTAAAAATGGATGTTTTTTGAAACATAAAAGGTAAATTGCTTGGTTTTAGCAGTTCTGTGTTTCAGCAATGATGACTTTGAAATGGTGCTTTAAAGTATGAAGGATGGGTTACTTCTTTCTCTCCTTGTTTAAAAATTTTCATTGGACATTGCAGACTTTTTTTTTTACATAGTTTTTTTTTTTATTTTGGACCGTTTGAAAACTGTAAATGTGAACAATAGATCTATTAATAAAACATACACTACGCCCATGGATTGTCTTAGTTAAATTCTAGTTGGCAATACATAAATGAAATTATGGATTTCTATTTGCTTGGGCTTTTTCTTAACAAGTCAAGTTGATTGATCTGAAGGGATATTTAGCTTTCAATGGCAGGTCAATATGTATACCCATAGGAACTTGACTGTGATAATGCCTGAAGGTAAGGAATGTGTTGAATCACAGTGTATTATCTTTATGATATATTTGTATATAAAGTACTCAAAAGAGTTTCCTGTTAGAAAAATTTTGATAAGAGTACCAGTATGATACATTTATTGATGTGCTTAAGCTTGAATCTATCACAATCCCTTCCTCAGGTATGCAGGACAGCAATGTCTGTGATTCTGAGTACAGGTACAGTTTGTCCAAGAACTCATTGATAGGTTTATGTGGTGTGATATGTTTCCCTAGATAGCTTCCATTTGTAGGTGTACTGAAAAATAATACATTTCAGGGTGATATATACATCTGTTTAGTAGAATCTCTCCTTCAACATTAGCAAATCAAGGTATTTAACCTCCAACAAACATTCATGGAGACTGAATCCTTAACTAGTATTTTTGGAGAGCCAATGACCTGCTAGGTGCTGAGTATCTAGGGCTGAGGGGAGCACACATGCTCCAGACCCTCTGACACTTGATGGCGAGAGTCTGTGGGAGACTAAAAGCAGCTTTCAACGACCTCTTGTGAATTAAACTGGCTTAAACATAGTCTATGTTTTTTTTTTCTTACAACAGCTTTTAATACTAGGCTTTTTTTAAAAAATTATTATTTCTAAAGGAAACTGTTAGGTAATCCTTTAGTATTCAACTTCTCCACTCTTTAAATTCTCAGACTCAGAAAAATGAATATGCTTTGTGTGTGTACATATAGGATATTTTTAATCTCTGTGTTGTTTATCTTCATTGGGGGCATAGCATATGCATTATAAAGTGTATCAAATGCATGCTTTTAAGTATACAGCTTAAAGTTTCAGAAGATAAACACATAGGCACACATATATACATACATATATATATATATATGCACACATACCCATGTATGTATGTATATGTGTGTATGTATCTTTATACATATATACATACATATATATATACACACACACACATACATACATACATACATATATACTCTTGCCAACACTATGGCGGCTAGGATGTATGTTGTTTCTGTCACTCCATGAGTTTATGTCACGATACTCTGTCGTTTGTTTTTAGTATACTTGTTTATTTCATTTCCAGAACTGAGCACGCTTGTCTAACAATCAACGGCAGGCCCTCACTGGCTTTAGCTTCATTAAGAAGGATGAACTGTGTGAGACACAGAGCCACTGTGGTTTCCGCTGTGTGTAAACAGAGGCAATCCTGTTGTGCTTTTGTGAGGCAGCTTGGCCTTGTTTTTGATGAAGCTCAGGTTTCCCGTTGCACAAAGACCATATCTAATGGATATCATTGGATTTTCCTTTTTTTCCCCCTAAGGCATTTAGTAGTGAGTAGAATAGCAGAGGAGTAAAAGAACATACGCTTTATAAAAAGGCAGACTGATAACGCTTTCTGATGGACATCTGATTTTAAAATTGTTGCATCCTTCGCTAAAATTTACATGCAAAGTAAGGGCAGGCACAGTGACATGAAAGCTAATACAGCGGGCACATCTTGACATAATAACAATCACAAGAAACTGGAGATCCCAGATGGCAGCTTGGCCTTTGCCATCCTTTTAATAAGCTACTAACTGCTAATTATTTCACTCTTATGGGCAAGTTAATTTACTGTTGACTCTTAAAGAGATACTGTGCTGCCACCCCCACCCCCAGCCCCAGCCCACACAAAACAGGGCCTTTCCACCTGCAGCTTTGGAAATGACTGCTGCTTAGTCTGGAAGCTTTCCAGCCGATTGTTAACAACGATGGAGAACTCGGGTGAAAAATGTTGCTTAATAAACAGGATTTTCTGTGGTGTTTTTTTTTTTTTTTTTACTTCTGAATGTAGATCATTTAAAAAAATCATTTGCCTAAGGATTCATTGTGTGTGCATGCATGTGTGTACGTGTGTAAGAGGCGTAAATGGAGCAGCCAAGGCACGGGGAGAATCTGAAATTTGGAGCCTATTTAAGAGTGAAAGAACAGCTGCCTTTTAAATGGTTGCTAATTCTGACAATTAATGCTATTTTGTGAGTGTGTGATTTTCTGTAATAGCAGTTACGAGGGACGGTGGTGGGTAATCGCTCATTTCCTAAGCTTTATGGTAATGGAGTGCAGAGACCACAGAACTGAGAGAAAACCCAGGCCCCATATTCTGGAGTCCTTTTAAATGAAAAGCCCACAAAGCATGATTTTCCTGCCCTGTTCTTCAGCTTCCTTGGGATGGTCTTGCATTGGAGCCCAAGCACAGATTATTAAATGAGTGATGTTCAAGCCAGCTTGGGTGCATCAAGAGTGAGCACTTGGAAAAGAGCCTTGTTTGCAACAAGCTGTCTGACAATCAAAATATTTACTTAAAGATAAACTAATGACTGTGCCTTGCGAATGCCTGTAGATCCGTTATTGAAATGAGAGTCAGAACTTTGGCTTGATACCATCAACAATAAACCTCAAATCTCAGAGGTTTTATTTTTTGTATTCTATTTTTCCTGGAATGAAATAAAGCACGTAGCAAATATAAACACATGTAGGAAAACCAACCCATTTTCTTGTTTTCTTATTCACACCGAACTTGTTGAACTTGTTTCTATAATCAGTTGTTCCTTGTTGCTATTGAAATTGCCAGCTGGCTTAAATAGCTTTGAAAATCACATCCTTCTATTATCAGTGGTATCTAGAAATATGAACTTGCTGAAGTGCGCTGTAGCACACTGTTCTCTCTACAATGACTCCTGTGTTATGCTGCTCATAGGAGAGTCTAGAACTTACCCAGTTCTGCCATGTACTTAACACATCACTCTTCAATGAGCCTAGTTATTTACCTGTTAACTGGAGAAGCTTTAAATGTCATATTTCTTAAGAATTAGTATACCACCTGGCTTCAAAATAGTCCCAAGGGAAAAAAATATAGGTGCATGTGAAATTTAGGAGAGTTTTTGTTATTTCTCAGGTATACTCTTATATGGTGTGCTAAGTCAGATTGCCATCTCGTGAAAAAAATTTGAGAAAGGCAAATTCTTATAAACCTTTGTCCATATATAAAAGTTGTGTATATATATTTCTCAAATATCAAGAAAAAATGACTTCTGGAAGCATAGTTTTAAATCAAATTGAACCTTTTTTGTGTGTATGGTTATGCACACTAAGTAAGCACCCACCACTAAGCTCCCCCTCCAGTCCTGGAGAGCAAGGTCTTTTCACTGAGCCTTTGTTAGGACAGTATGGATTATGAATCTCCCAGAAGGCAAATGTACTCTACAGAGTTACCCATGGAATTCCACTTCTGTGATTTTGATTTTGGACAGGAATATTTAAAACCAAAATTAATGTTCAGATGAAAAACTTGGGACAAGACAATCCCAAAGTCTCTTCTGAGTCTAATGTGCTTTAGTGTCTCTAGAATAAAGCTTTTGGACTGGTTCCACTCAGGAATGCTTCTAACCACATTTTCTGTTTTGATTGGGAATAGTTTTTTTAGATGGGTTTATTTCAATAGGGAAATGACTGCTTCCTGGTGAAATGCATAACACAGATGTTTAAACAACTGCAGCTTTAGACACCAGTCTTGTTAAAATACTTGCAGTTTGTATCAGCTAAGTACTTAAATGGCTGCCCATATCGTGTGTGTAAACAGCACTCCTGATAATGGCCTGCTGAACTGCAAGAAGAGCTGATGTCAGCGTACGATGAGAGAATTATCACGAGCTCTATATAGTCTTATGTACTTTGAAATTTGGGGCAGGTTCACAGTCAGTGAGCCTGTGCCTCTCCACTGTATATCTAAGGTCATTCATCCTGAAACACTGGGAGTTTGTCTACGATTTTTTTTTCCAGACAGTGAACGTTTAGGTGAAAGAACTGCTTCCTGATAGGAATTACTTGTGCTTTGTTTGGGAATCATTGGCTTAGCAAGGGATTGTGGGCTCTTTTCACCTACAGTGGAGGATTTTGTATGTGTTGTCTGTCCACTATGAAGTGGTGGCCATTGATCCACCTGCAATAGATCATTTGTCTAGGTTTATTTACCTGGCAATAGAGATGTAGTTTTCTGAGTGAGGTATATATTCTTCTGTTTCCCAAGTGACCAATAATAGGCATTTACAAGTGTCTTGGTTGAAATTATGGCTTATGGTGTGTTTTCTAGTTCTATACTGATTAATGGGGCAGTTGAACCTGGAACACCAGGTGTCCATATGAATAATTCTAGTCCACAACTGTAACTATGGATTAAAAAGAGCAAAGAGGAAGATCCATTGAGGCAACACACACACACATACACACACACAGACACACACACACGCGCACACACACACACGCACACACACGACTTACATTTGAACTTGCCTCTAGTAGAAACATTAATTTATGAATCATAAACATTAACAAACACTAACATAATTATAAACATATCTCACAAATATTAATATCATCCAACATGTTTAGGAATTTTGAGCATATGATCCATTCATTTTTTTTTTATTATTTTATTTCTACATACAGGCACAGATTCCCTTGTTCTCCCCCCTCCCGCCCCCCTCACCTTCCCCCCAGCCCGCCCCCCATTCCAATCTCCTCCAGGGCAAAGCCTTCCCCACAGACTGAGATCAACCTGGTGGACTCAGTCCAGGTAGGTCCAGTCCCCTCCTCCCAGGCCGAGCCAAGCGACCCTGCATAGGCCCCAGGTTTCAAACAGCCGACTCATGCAATGAGCACAGGACCCAGTGCCACTGCCTGGATGCCTCCCAAACAGATCAGGCCAATCAACTGTCTCACCCACTCAGAGGGCCTGATCCAGTTGGTGACCCCTCAGCCATTGGTTCATATTTCATGTGTTTCCGTTTGTTTGGCTATTTGTCTCTGTGCTTTATCCGACCTTGGTCTCAACAATTCTCTCTCATATAAACCCTCCTCATTCTCGCTAATTGGACTCCCAGAGATCGACCTGGGGCCTAGTCAGATCCATTCATTTTAACCTTCCATTTGTTTTTACTCATAAAACGCCTACTTGGAAGATCTGTTGCAATAGTAGATACAACATTGGTAAAACTATATTAAGTTGCACCATATAGTATTAAAGAATTAACCATGAAATTACAAGTATGCTAACGTCAATGACTATGAATTTTATTTTTTCATCTGTGTGTACCGAGTTCCTGTGCACCAAAGTGTCTGGCAGAAATCACCAAGTAATTAGTGCTGTTTCAGTACCACGGAGAGTACCCAGTCTTTCTTTAAGAGGGAACATGGTCTTCATCCTTCCTTAAGCTTTGCATGTTAAAAAAAAAAAAAAAAGTGAAATCCTGATAAGTCTGTCCTCTAGGTCTTTGAAAGATGTATTTGCTATTTGTTGTGAACAAAAAGAGCTATGGGGTTTTCTTATATACTTGATGGAAATATATGAGCCATGAAGAAAATAAAAACATTTGGTTTACAGTTACTTAAAAAATGCTGATTTGTTGCCTCAGATCTTAGAAGCATATAATTTCAGAGGGAGAGGGAACTTAGAATTCCTTCAGTCCTTAGCACTGTAATTTTGCAGATGGATAAACACGCTGAGAGGGCATGAGTATCACACTGATAATCTGTACCATTGGCCCAGACTTCCTAAGTCCCAATACTGTTTTCTTCTCCCTCCCACCAAACGGCCACTAAGACTTAGTTATCATCACTGCTGAATGGCATTTGTTATGGATCACTCATAGGCTGCTGAGGCTACTGTTACTAACGCCACATGAGAGATGTTCTGGAACTGTTTGTGAACTTTATAAATAAAATTTTCTCCTAAATAGCTTCACAGTTAGAGACCTGATTGCCAGTAAGTTGTTCTACGTTTCAAGGCTTCATGAAGTGCATGTCTCTTAAGATTTGTTATGTTGACTGTTTTGTTTTGGCTGAATTAAGATAGTGACATCAGTCGACTTTCAATATATGCCCATTTATTTTCCTTTTGGGTGTCCTATGTTGGCTTACATAACAGAAAAGAAGCCTGTAGGAGTCTGTAAAAATATCATGTAAGGATATACTCTAGGGACTAGGTTTCAGACTGTCACTTGATGGTGTTTTTTCCCCCTTTCTTTCTTTTGTTCAGAATAATCATTACTTTATTTACAGATAAAAAGAAAAATTCAACTTTTTCTCAAGTGAGAGCACATTTTTGGCAAATATCCTTTCTTTCCTTCCCTCTTAATTTCCTCTAGGGTTTATCTATGCATCTGATGGGTTAACTTTAGGGTTTTTCCAGGAGGCAACTTGGAGGACTGTTGATCAGGGCTCAGAGTCAGTTCTTAAATGGTTACAAAATAGCTTTCCTTCAAACTGTTTTGATCACCAGAGCTCTCAAGTGTCAAAGTCATTTGGAGAACTAGATAGATAAAATGCATGAGCGCTATGCTCTTTTTTTCCCAGGATAGAATAAATAAATGTGTTTTCTACTATGTGCTTGGCCTTTGATAGTGAGTTGTTAAAAGGAAAAAAGAAAGGCAATGATATTAAATATTTACAAGAGTGATTTAGTTGCGTTATGTTGTGCTCTGCATCTGTTTAATAGTGAACTCAGCTACTGCTGAAATAAATGTCATTAAACCCGAGGCCTTGCAGAGGTCATTGCCTAAGTTAGGTCAAAAGAATTTGTAGAAAATTGTAATTTTTGTCAGCTTTACAAATCTCTTCCTGATTTTGGTCAGCTTGTATCCAAAAATAATAGTAAATAAAATACATGTGAGGATTCACAGACCCAGCCCCTTACCCTCCAATCCTCTTTTGCTCAACCTGGTAATCGGAGACTTTTATACCTCCTTTTGTTTTGGACATCCAGAGATGGTGACAGCTTTGTCCCCTGGAGATGAACAGTGCTGCCGTCCTGTTCACTGGCTCTTCTGTTACTCTTTGACAGTTTGTTTTGGAGAACAACACGTCTTCTCTCCCAAAAGTCCTCTTGGAAGTGACTTAAAAAAAATATATATATATACTTCTTTTACCATTTGAGATTATAATGTAATTGCACCACTTCCCACTTCTCCTTTCTCCATCCAAACCCTCCTCTATACCCCTTCTTGCTCTCTTCAAATTCATGACCTCTTTTTCATTATGTATATATTTTCAGGGCTGACCATATGGTATTAGATAACCGGTTGGTGTGCTCTTCTCTTGGAAAAACTATTTTTACACCTCAGCATTCCTTGGTTGTCTGTAGTTCTTTGTGTAGGGTTGAAATCTTGTGTTCCCACCTCCACACTACATGCCTATTGTTTCTTCAGCTCATGTCTAGGCAGTCAGGTTAATGAGACTTTATAGGTATAGCTTCTAATATTCCTAGGAGACACAATCTCAGAACAGTGAGTTGGAAGTGATTTTTCAAGTATCCCTACTATCCATTTTTTACCTAAATCAAAGATTTTTTTTAAAGTTTTGTTATTTTAAATAAATCGGTGAATAGTTTTATGATGTTATCTCCATTTATACACACAAGATACCAAAACAGATTTCAATTAATTTTATTAACATCAATTTTCTCTTCTGAAAAATGGAGATGATAATACCATATTATTATATACTAATATATATTCTATGTATTATGATATATATGATAATGTTTATAAATAATAGCATATGACTAGAACTTTTAGTGGAGATAATTGAGAGTTATCTATACTAACACATATTAAGTACAGAATAGGATTGTGACTCTTATGAAGTTATATTCTCTTCCCTCTGACAGTAACAATAAAGTATAATTGAATTTAACAAGCATTGAATACAGGAGATATATAAAATGAATGAAAATCAGTCTTTGTTCATGAAAAACTCATAAAATAGTAAAGTAAACCTCCATATATTGTTTCTCCAAGAGCTAGGCTCTCTCTCTCTCTCTCTCTCTCTCTCTCTCTCTCTCTCTCTCTCTCTCTCTCTCACACACACACACACACACACACACACACACACACTTATCACACACACACTTTTGTTTTTCACTATGTATTATATGCTATCTAGAATACAAAAATACTTTTTTCTTTCTGGGGCAAGTATGGATTCTTTGTGTGTGTGTGTGTGTGTGTGTGTGTGTATCAGACAGAGAGAGAGAGAGAGAGAGAGAGAGAGAGAGAGATGGATATATGAGTATATGCATGAGTAAGTGTTTCTATATTCATATGTGAATGCAAGTCTATACATGTGATGCCACACGTGTAGAGGTCTAAGGACAACATTTATGTATCAGTCCTTACTTCTTTATATTTTTTGAGACAGACTCTTTGCCACTCTATACGCCAGACCAGCTGACTCACGAGTTTCTTAAAATCTGTCCCTGCCTCCAGTTTCCTAGAGGATTCTAGGATTACAGATTATTTTTTGCTACCGTGTTTGGCTTTCTAAAATGTAGGTTCTGGGGATCCAAAGTCAGGTCATTAGGCTTGTCAAGCAAGCACTCTTACCCACCGAGCCTTCTCCCCAGTCCTGGGATATGTTGGCATTATAGTGATATCGACTCATGTTTTCTTGCTGGTCCATATTTATTTCATCCTAAAATCTAGGTGTTAGAAGATAGGTTACTTGATGATGTGTCTGTGAAGATAGGTTACTTGGTGAAGGGTCTGCCTCAGAAGCATGGGGACCTGAGTTCAGTCTCCTGAACCCATATAAAGATGGCAGGCATAGTGATACACTCCTGTGGTCTCAGCACCATGCAGGTAGAGACAGGAGGATTCCTGGGAGTTTGCTAGCTAGCCAATCTAGCCTAATTGATGAGCCGGTAAGAGCCCCTGATGCAAGGGAAGTGGATAACATTCCTGAGGATGACACCCAAGGTTGTCCTCTGGCTTCTACATGTACATACATATGCACCTGCACACATATGAACATGCACACGTGTAGATAAAATATTTTATTTCATCCTAAAGTACAGAATAGTAAGTGGGAAATAGAGAGAGTGAGTAAGTACAAAGGAATTGTAGTATGTATTAGTCAGGGTTCTCTATTAGGAGAAACAATTTCCAAGCCAAGACACTGAGTGCTGCATCAACATTCCTCACTCACTGCAGTGCAGAGCGATGGTTGGTGGAGTGCCGACTCTGCTCCACACCGTCACTCAGGCACCCACAACCTCCCATCCCGAAAGTTAGTGATTCTCCAGAGTGCGGTCCTTCTCTTTGGCTAAGCACAGAGGAGGAGAAAGAGAGCTTAGAGGATGCTTTAAAGGGCGAAGGTAGAAGAAATGTGCATCATTTATTATTGGCAGAACTTAAGTCACGTGATCACATCCCGTTGCAATCTATTTGTGAGCACAGTGTCGATCTCTGCCCAAGTGGAAGGTTATTTTCTGTTCCTGCATCATCTTGTGTTATGTACATTAGCTTTATTCTGCTCACATCTGTCCAGACAATAAAGTACCACCCTTATGTGTATGAAGCAGAGGGTCACTGCTCATTCCTTTGTCTATGATATGCGTGCACATGTACTTCATTGTCAATACGATGATTCCAAGTTACTGTAACTTCCTTAAATTCATTGAATCACCACGGGAACTTATGCAACTATTGACTTAGTTCCTGCCTCAGGACCCGCTGCTCTAATTTATTCTTACACATCAGTAAATTTGTGATAAATTGTCTTGTAGAAAATTCTAAAAAATGAGATGGACTAGAAAAGGAGTGTTTGAGACTTTACTAAAAGTGTCTTTAAAAATATTTATGGATTTCACATTTCTTAGCTTATCAACCCATTTGCTATATATGGATATTTTATTGTAGATGTTGTTTAGGGTTTTCACTTGACCTTGCAAATGAACTGAAAGTTAGATCCATGGCTAGGATTTTGGCTTGAGTAGATGGAGTAGGGCCAAATACCCAGATCAGCAAGATTTTGTTTTGTCCCAATTACCAGCTGAAAGTATCATGGCATCTCTCTTTCCTCTTTATCACCTAAGCAGGGGCACTCTTGATTTAGATGATTTCATTGTTGTGGTGGTATAAGGAGTGGGGATGCTTAGTTGACAGGCCGGCTTATTGTTTGTGGATGACTTGAAAATAGTTAAGTGGCGATGACCCATTTTTTGTTGTTGTTTGTTTTTAGATTCATCTGTTCTAATGTATGCCTAGGAACAATTAAAACCATGTCATGTTGAAGTGGACCCTATCCTGCCACACTGTGCCTTTTCTCCCCACGTAGAGAGCCTGGCTGTGTCCTGCCTCTGCTGAGGGTGTCAGAGTGGGGATAATTCTGGGCTCGTGATTTTTTTCTCCCATTTTATCTGCCTCTTTTTGTGTCTTTGTGTGAAAGTCTATGATTACTATTGAGTATTTTTTCCCCCTAAATGCCAGCAATTATCTCACAGGTGGAGGGATTAGGAAAGAGCTGGGAGTTTTGTACTAGGATTAGAATAAAGACTCCCTCCTCCTTTAAATACAGTGACAGAGGAGATTGCAGACATGGAGGGGGGCCAGGCAGAGCTGTGGGGGAGGGTGGGCAATTTGCTTCTGATTCATAAATCCCTACAGAGAGTGAAAGAAGAATCTCCAGATGGAAGAAAGAATAATAAAAAGAGCGAGACGCTTGGGGTTGGGTTCTTGTTTGGGGATCTGGGGTGCAGGAATTCGGGGCAGCCATATTGTTTTCTTTCTAGAACTTATTTAGCCCACCACCTCTTCAAAAATTATTCTGGGAAGAAAAGGAAGTTGGAGGGTCTAATGTATGCTCAGACCAAGAGAATTTTGGTGAGGCATTATCTTTTTTCCAAGAGAGAATGATTTATTTAGACGATGCTCTATTGGTTAGTATGTCTTCAGATGCCAAGAGCTGCACTTTGAGCCCAGCTACCTTAAACAGCAAAAGGAATCTATGGTCTCTGTTCCTAAGGAAGTCTGATAACACAGTGGAGGTGACCATGAGCTAGTGTCTTTTTTTTCTGCAAGGTTTGGCTTTGCTTGTTTGGTGCTGGCTTCAGTCTTGGCAGGTTCTTTCCTCTCATAATTCTAGGATGACTGATAGCTATCCTAGAATACTCAGGGAGATTTGCTTTTTGGTTCATGGACAGACTTGTTCCTTGTTGTATTAGTCAGAATTCTCTAGAGAAATTAATGTATATATCAGTACACTCTCCCCCCAGATGATCTTGGAGCCTAGGAAGTGCTAGCATCTGCCATCTGTGAGTTGGAGGGAAGTCATTAGGCATAGTTACAGTTGGAACTTAAGACCTGAGAAATGATGGTGTAAATACCAGTCAGAGGGCAGAAGAGGACTAATTGATGGCTTAGCTTAAACAATCAGTCAGAGATAATGAGTTCTTTCTCCACATTTTTGTGCTATGGAGGCTGTCAATGGATCAGATAATTCCTACCTGTAACAAAGAGGGAAATCTGTTTTTACTCATTCAACTGATAGAAATGTCCATCTCACACAGAAACTCAGAAGTAGTGTTTGGTCTGGATACCCAGGATGAGTCAAGTCAAGTTGGCTCAAACTTCAGTAGTCCAAGTCTACTTGTCAACTTGATATTAATATACATCTCCATATCTCCCTAAACTATACTTAATCTCTAAATTAAAAACAATAGCAAAATCCACCACATGGGACCCGTCTATCCCATGTACAAATGAAAATGCATTAACCCTCCCCAAGAAGAGGAAGTAAAATCTTTGAGTGATGTCACTCCTTTCTTTGATAACATGTAACTTAAATAATATGATGTAAAGATAACACTTTTTCCAGACTACCATGTAAAGTAATATAACTTATGCCACATGGTAAGAGAATAAAAGAGGAAAGAAATCCAAGACATTTTTTATATGCACATATTGTTTTGACAAAATGAGTCATCCTAATTGAAGTCCCTATTCTAATAATTGATCATATTTTGTGTTTATAAGTACTTTATTCCATTACCTATTTCGTATTTCTTTTGTCTTCAGCAAGTATCTCTGCTGATGTGTTTATTTACTTGGGAGATGACTCACACATATGTTCCCAAAGGACTGGCCTGCCTATTGGTGATCCTGCCTGGACTGAGCTGTTGTGACCCTGCAGAGATTATAATCACAGATTATAATGCCTTCGTGGATCTCCTGGCTATCTTCTTCTTTTCTCTCTCATGGAGTCATAATCCATGTTTTCCTTAGAAGTCAGGATCACTAACCCCGAGTCAGCACCATAATCCTCTTCTCAACTAGTCACCAAAGACCCTAGAACTTCAAACTAACCAGTTCCCCATTAAGTTATTGAATGCCTATAATTATGGGCTTTGCTGGCCTTCTTGGGTCTGAGTCACTTATGGGATGGAGTTGACATTTTCTGTAGTACTTGAGATTTAAGGGAAGGCTAAATATTAGACCTCTAATATAAAAGAATGTATCTTAGGGCAGCAAATATACCTGGCTAAAAATACTTTTTAAAATGCAAAACCAAACTCAACTATTCCTTCAGCAGGGACTTGGTAATTTTGAGTGTACATCATCATTTGTCTGTAAGGAGATCCTTTTTCATTAGGACGGATATCAGCCTAGCACTCAGTGCCGGAGCAGAGGCATCATTTGGAAACAGAGAGGTACTATGTGGAGGGAAAGGTGTCAGGTATCCTAGCATCTGTGTGATCAGGGAGTCAGCATCATGGGATCTCAGTTCATCATTATGAAAGGAGGCAGCACAATACCTATGGGAATCAAGGGTTGCCAGCCTCATGCCGCTTCAAGTGAAAACTGCTCTGACGGAGTTTCCCTTCTGCTTAGATATCTGGGCTCTATTTAGGTCACCTGACATGGATTGCTATTGATGGATAAAGAACTAAGGAGGTTCTCTAGTCTCAAGTGTGTTTTTAACAGAGTGGTTCTTAGTAAATATCTCTTGCTCAAATGCCTCACTTCACTCTCAGCCTTTCTTTTCAGCTGTGCTTAATCAGCGGCTGCCCCTTAGCATACTGACCTAATTCTCAGCCATACATTTCATTTAGGCTTTTGAGGCAGTACTTCTCCTGTGTTACTGCAGGTGTTTGCTCCCTCTTGACTTTCGGCCTCTGGTCTTATCACTGGCTTTATCCATTTCCATCAGTGTAGCAGGTAACAACGGACTTTGGCTGAAGAAGCAGGTAGAACAAAACTAATCTTGAGACATACTATGTATGAGACTGTGGTGGTTCTGTTGTGTGCATCCAATACTAGGACCTCTTCTTCCATGAGCTGCTGTTCCTCAGGCCTCAGGTACCTTTGATCTCCTCCAATCACATTTTTTTGGGTCAGGGATTCTCATAGTTTGCTCTGCACATGAATCACCTGGCCATTTGTTAAATGCAGGTTCCGAGATAGGAGAGTTGGGCTGGAAGATGATGTTCTGCATTTTTAATAAGCTCCCTAGGGAGGCGTGCCAGTACTACTCAGGCATAGAGTACTCTTAAGAAGTCTTTCAGGCTTTCAGCTTGAATGATACTGCAAATGAAGCCATCTGGTCCAATCTCCTCCATAGTCAGGCCAGGATGTAAAGACCCCAAAGAGGAGAACAGCAGTGAGAACAGGGACTCCAATTCTTAGGAACAGGTTGTTACTGTTAGGTAGTTAAGCAGGCATCTGCTAAAATGCAAGCCTTCTCATTCTCTTTGGATACTGGAAGAGGGGTGCCAGTCTTTGCCTCTGTATCCATGTCTGTACCGGGCATGCTGACATTGGCTCATCTCCTAGAGTCCGGGAAGCAGTCAGTCACGTCTTTTGTGATAGCTACATCGTTCTATTTTGTCACTCTAATAAGAAAAAAAAACCATGGAGAATAGCTTGTAATTAATTCCACCACCACCATACACCTAAATCCTGCCTAGTTTTGTAATGAATCATAGCCAAGACTCATTTTTGCAGAATCTACAAATATTCACAAGGTACCCATTGTAAATCTCTTGTGCTTATCAATAGGTAGAAGTATCATATATGTCCCAAGTCCCAAGTCCCATCTCTTTCCCTGAATTTCTAATAGTGTTTTCTTACACGCTAGTAGCTGTTATAGGCCTAAGAGGCACACAACAGTGTGAGGATGTTTTATGTTCCCATCAGCTCAGAGCTGGTGCTGAGGCTTATAGCTGGACATGGGGTATACTGCATTTAAGTTTTATCTAAGAATACATGGTCAGTCTGGCCATCTCTGTGCTATGTTCAGCTCTGTTTGAGCTACACACCCTCCCTATTTCCTACCTGTATAATGCCCCAGGAGGATCAGATCTAAAACTAAAACAAAACAAAACAATCCTCCTCAAGACAAAACAAAACAAAAAACTCCAAACTAAACCACACAGAAGAAAATGCTTGAGAAACAGAACCTGACTTCATAACAAAGCAGGATATTTAATACTTAACAGTGATTCTACAGTCTTATTTGGACTAAGGACAGAAGCAAAAGAAAAGCGTGGGCCTGCTGTTGAGGGGACACACAGGTGAGTTAGGAAGCTCTGTCTACAATTGGCTTCCTGCATCCTTATTGGCCAAAGGGTTTATGATGAGGCCTGGCTCCAGCCCTGGCTGATAATGCTGGATGTGTGGGGTTTCCCTGTTGTCCTCAGGGATATGGTATGAGCAGCTGTAAGGCGAACTGGTTATCCCGTGTGCCCTGAGAAAGGTTAAAGTGCAGTCTTTGGCTTCCCTGGAGGACTAATCCTGTAACAGGAGAGCCACAGAAAATGCACACCACTTGGGAAGCGAGCCTGCACCAGGATTTTCTTTGTTATTACAGTTATAAATGAAAGTGTTTGAAACTGAAATCTGAATTGAGGCAGTGAAATGAGAAACACACAGAAGGAAATGAATTATTTATTCCATCACTGGGGTCCTGAAAATGTGGAGTGGGTGTTAATCTCCTTTGAACAGAAGCCTCTGGGCCAGGCTTGAGGTCGCCTGTGCAAGATCTGACCTTATCTCCGCCTGGCCAGATACCTCAGCTTCCAGTCAATTGCCTTGAGAATAATCCAAATAGGGCCCTTTCCCTGTTGTCCCAAAGAGTGTGAAAATTTACCTAGCATGGAGTCAGGGGAGTAGAAAGTGCTTATGTCTGTGATTTCTCTTAATCCCATAATTTCCCAACAGATGCAAAAGGAAAAAAAAAAACAGTGTGTCATGAGGAGAGTGTACAGGGAGTTGGGGACACTGTGTGAATGTGAATCTCCCATGTAACGTGCTGGGGCTGAATGTCTCTTGGCCACTGAATCCATTTTTCATAGCAGTCTAATATGGGATATCTATTGTCTCCATTTCATTGATGAAGAAATTGGAGGTTTCAAGAGAGTCTTTCACTCACCATCACCCAGCAGTTAATTATCCTTGCCGGGATGTTCGTTATATTCTGTCTTGAGCCCCTTTCTTTGTCCCAGGTTACTGCTTCCCATCTGGCCTAAGACAGCAGAGGCAATATAGACATCTAAAAATTCCCTAGGGCTAGGAAGGGAGAAGCAAATATTTCAGGGGTTACATTGAAAGATGGAACAAGAAAAAGTCATTCTTCATAAAGATTCCTGACTTGCCCTTTTATCCTCTCCTGCCCTGTCCATCAGTTTCTTTCTGGCTTCATCGATATTTGTACCCGTACACTCTACTTCTCCTTCTGTTTCCTCTAGCTGCTTTTTATAGAACTCAGATTTTACTGCAAAGGTCCCATCAGAGCTCTCCATTTGATTTAGCTGGTTTTCCTTGCTAACACATCTCTGAGTCAGTTGCTTGGAGGAAGGTGTTGTGGGCGCAAGTGCTTTGTGAATTTTTTTCTTTCAGTCATTAACGTGGGGTTTCTGGTTTCAGGATAGCGAGAGGTGGAGGGGCTAGGTGGACTTTTTCCATGAATAGTTTTGAAGTTTCAAGGTTGCTGAATCACTGAAAATAAAGGTATCTATTTAAAAGCTTTCGGTATCCTCATTATCTTGGTGGTCTTTCACCCATTGCTGGTTCCTCATACCCCCATATCCATTTTCTAGATGCTCAAGAGTTAGAGATCATATTACATAATAGCCAAGAGTTACTTATCCGATGAACACCGAACATGGATGAGGGAAGGATCTAAAGGCTTACAGGGCAGGGATCTTCTGGTGTAGCCCTCTACTTTGACTGTCTCTTTCAATGAAATTAGGCTCCAATTGTTTTTGATCCCATACTTTTCATTCCTTTCTACCATGCTACCCCCAGACTGCAAATCAGATTTTTTTCTTTCTATTTAATTGGATTTTGAATTTCATTGCAAGCTTAAAAAAAATATGACTGAGTCTCTGTGGGTTCTTAGGGGTTAGGGTTGTATGAATGAGATAGGCTTGGCTCTTGTGATTTGAATGTTGACAGTCTTTTGGGGGAAGACAGTTGTCAAATGTGGGAAAGCCATGCACGTGAGCTTTTTAAGAAGAGGCACAGAGTGTATTAGGAAGGAAGCATATTGAGATCCTTTGGGGAAACATGATCAAGTCTTCCCGTTCAAGCTGTTCTGGAATGTCTACCTTGCTCTGTCTGTTCTGTAAACATGTGCTCAGAGCCTGTGAGCTCCAGTGACCATAGTGCGTTATGTTGTAACTTTCTCTTTGTTGTCTGGTTGTATCTGTCATATTGCCTGACTTGATGTTCCGTCTTCTGAAATATTGCAGACAAACAAATCTTCCCTGAACTCCGTGTGTCACTTGGCTGATGGAAGACTCCTAATGATGTCCCCTCCCCAAGCCAGTTCTCAACAGATGAAATCTTAGCTCCCTAGCCTAGCATTCAGTACTTCATATTTTAGCACAAATTCAGCTCCCATAACATCTCCCAACACATTCTGATATCTACACCCCTCCAGTACGTGGTCTAGCTGTAGCCTTGCCTCCTTGTCTTCGTCCATGGCAGTCCCTTATCTTGGGTATCTAGCCATTTGTAGCCATCTGGTGATGTTTAATTCAAATTTTACTCCCTGCTGGCCCCATACCTGACTATCTCAGCTCTCTTTTAGAATGTCATCATGCTTCCTGTGGTATCACCCAGTGATACTTCTTTGGTACCATCCCCTTCTGTAGTTTATGTCACAAACTACACATTTCTCTAATCAGGATGTGAACTCCTGGAGGCTAAGGCACATCATGACAATGGTTAAGCTTCTAGAGAGAGGTGTTCAAAGTGTATAGCACGGTAGGCTTGTTGCATCTAATGAATCAGATTAGTGTTACAAAGTGTTTGGTCCCGTGCCAGGCGTAAATGCATAACCACAGGATGGGAAGCGCGTAGGAAAGGAGCTTGAAGGATTTAAATGTGAAGTAAAAATGGTATATATGCTTCTCAGTTTTAAACCTTCAAAAAAAAAAAAGGATGATGTCTTCATGCTTGTGGAGGATAAGGTAAGGTGGTTTGGGCTGCAGAAACAGATTGGAGGTCAGGGGGAAAGAGATAATAGAACTCAATGATAGAAAAGAGGAGGGACCCTGCACAGAAGGACCCTGTGTGAGGAGTGAGATATCTGGGTTAAGTCCCGACTCTCGTGTTGCTGATTGTGAAGCTTGGCTAAGTTGTAGCACATCTGGAACCTCATCTGTTGAGGGCGGTTAGAGCATTACCCTGCCTGCCCCAGGTGTGTCGGGAAAGCAAATGAAAGCGTTTTTAAACTGCAAAGTGCACTATGAATGGAAGGGAGTGGTGTTACTATAAACAGCTGCACCATTCATCACCTGAGTCCTCCCCAAGCCACACTATGGCAGGGGAATAGATCAATGGGTCCGGTCTGCTGTGACAGGGAGGAAGAGGGCAGACTGGTAGGAGTCTGTGGTCAGATCCTGCAGGCCTCACAGTAATGCTGCATCTGTCTAAGTATTCATGCATCAGAGAGGTGCTTCACCAAATCTGGTAAGGAAGAGTAAGGCATGTAGCCCCAACCTTGTCTGTGACAGGTACACATCAGGGCCTAGTTCAAGAGACTGGCGAGTACAGTTGTCATGGTTACTGTGGACTGGTTATGAGGTATCAGTATAAGCACTGGAATGAGCAGAAAACTTCTGATGTGATCCCAGCTCTGGGCATAGCAGTTCTGAGAACTTTCTCAGAATGTGATATTCACGAAGCCCCAAAGACTTGGTGGTTTATGTCTAGGATCTCCCTGTATCCTCAAAATAGCACTAGGAGATTGATGTATGACCATTCACATTGCTATTCTACAGCTACAGATGAAGAGCCAAGGCCAGGCATATAGAGTCTAAAAGGAGGCAGCTAGAAAGAAACAGGAACTGGAATCCAAACCAGAGCTCTTAACTATGATGCCCTGATACCTTCAACCCCTTAGAGCCCCAGTCTTCTCATCTGCATCACAGAGATAAACTTATGTACCACACAGGATTTGAAAATCTGGTGAGGACATAGATGTGAAAGCATACTGGTAAATATTCATAGCATCTACTATATACCCATCAGTGCCATGGGTACTGGGATACCATGGATGATACAGTAGCTAAGGTACCTGTTCAAACCAAGGTATGTTCTAACATTAATCTGCTAATACAGTAGATGTCAGAAAGTAGAAGGAAGAAAGAAAAATTTAGCAAGCTCATAACCATTTAATTTTCAGAAAGAAAGAAGTCATGGTAACAGTCAGTCATTGTCCTTTAAACCTACCTTCATTTCCAAGTAAGAAAACCAAAGCAAGAGATTAAGCAATGTGGGAAATTTACAGTTCAACAGATAAAAGCAAAGAGAATGCATTTATAAAAGGACAAATCATGTCAGGACATTCTGATCACTACCAAAAGCGAGCCATAGTTCTAGGGGGTGACAAGTGTTCAGTGGCTGTAATAGATCTGGATTTTAGTAAAAATCACTTGGAGGGGAAAAAACTTGAAGCCTTACCTAGGAAATGAATTCCAGCGGGTCAAAGGGGGAAGCTGTGTCATTCAGAATGAAAGCTTGCTGGGAGATGGGAGTGAAAGAGTGTGATGACAAATGGCTATTGCTCTCGGGGTGTGATGGGGTCAGGTGAGAAGACCCAATTTAACTATCATCACTTAATGATCTGAAAGAATGACTATGCTCCTGGTAATGATGTTCACACGTGACACAAAATTGGGAGATGTCACAGTGATGGCTCACAGAGGGAAGCACAGTCTCAGAGGCTGGCTGTCAAGGTCAGGAGGCCAGCACCATCAGGAACAGTGGGAGACGGTGGAGGCAAGGACAAACAAAGGAGGAAATTTCTTGAGCAGAGTTATCCAAACATAGAGACATATGTGTTATACATGCAAAGGAATCAAGGCAGGAACGACAAGTTTCCCACTGATTTATCCTTTTAGGAGGAGGAGTCACCAGGAATTATATTTGAGAAAGCATTAAGGCTTCTCAGCCAGGGATATTTTATCAGCCATGTTCTTGTTTTGTAGGCTTGAATCCATTCCCTTTTCATCAGTGTGATAGTCTTGGAGACAGAAATTTGTGTTTTGCCTCTACTGCTTAATCTGTAAAGTAGGAAAATCATAACAGTTTTTAAAGAGTCGTGTGAGGGTTAAGCAAATACAATGTACCAGCACTATGTCTGGTAAATAGTGTATGTGCTTGATAAATATTACCTATTATGGCAAATAAGGGAAGAAACACATAAAGAACAGTTTGAAAAATCCCAATGAAATAAAAGTAATATTGCCTAGAGGATCAACAGTCGTTCCCAGGTTCTGCTATAGGACACACTGGAAGAGTTATTTCACTTCTCTTTCCATATGTAGAAACATCTGTGACTTGACCTGATCATCTCCAAGGCCCCTTCTAACTTGAAAAACTCACATGTCTATAAAATACTCCATGTTAGCTTTATAAATTAGATAGATGCCTAGATAAATTCTGACATGGACAACTTCAGAGGAGGGAAATTGTATTTTTGCTCATGGTTTTAGAGGTTTCAACTCATGGTCATTTGGCTCCATTGCTTCTGGGCCTAAGCATGACAAGACTGACCATCATGGTAAGGAACACGTGATGGAGCAAATTGCTTCACTTCTTGGTCTACCATAGAAGTGAGTTGAAGACATTAGAGACAACAAGGATATAACCTTCAAAGCTAAGCCTCTAGTGATTCATTGACTCCTTCTGGGCTCTATGACCTAGTAACCCATCCAGTTATGACTAATCAATAAAGTAATAACTTCATGAAGTTAGCACCTTCCTGATCTAATTTCCTCTCAACATGCTATAAGCTAGGGACCAAGCTTACAATGCATGAGCCTTCTGGGGAGACACTTTATTATCCAAACCATAACATGTTAAAAGTAAGTTAAATTTTTTATCATTCAGATTGTCATATTTGGACCTATCTTTCTCTGTAGACCTATTCTTTACGTTTAATTTCCATTCAGGGTAGGGGAATTGACTTATACATGTTTAGCATAGAAAAGCTGGCATTCCAGCAACATTTTAGTCCTGAGCCAATCAAGATTGATCAGCTTGCTCATGGAATAATTACCAGGAGTGTGAGCATGGCGGCCCAAATAGATATCTGCAAGTATACATTGTTTCTGTTGGACTCACAGGAATCATTCTTAGAAAGATACTTAGTGCTTTGCACAGGGTATGGATTGATGAGAGTTACATCATTTGAATGTGTGCAATGGAGTTGCCAAAGGCTTAAGAAAATACTTCATGTCTACATAGACCTAGTCCCTCATTTAAAAATGCATTTGTGTATTTTTTTGGGATTGTACATGTGAAATGGCATGAGTATAGAGATCAAAAGATGACTGTCTTTGTTAGGGTTTCTATTGCTGTGAAGAGACACCATGATCACGACAACTCTTACAAAGAAAATATTTTGCTATGGTGGCTCACTTACAGATCAGAGGTTCAGTCCATTATTATCATGGTGGAGCATTGTGGCATGCGCGCAGACATGGTGCTGGCTAAATCTTGAGCAGAAGGCTATAGGAAGTGGACTGTGACACTGAGAGTAGCTTGAGCATAGGAGACCTCAAAGCCTACCACCACAGTGACACACTTCCACCAACAAGGCCACACCTACTCCAACAAAGCCATACCTCTTAATAGTGCCACTCCCTTTGAGATTATGGAGGCCAATTGCATTCAGACTATAATAACAACTCGTGGGAATTGGTTTTCTTCTTCTACAATGTAGGTCCCTCAGTTTACAGGCTTGGGGTCAAGCACCTTTGCCCTCTGAGCCATCTCACAATCCCAACCCAGTCTCTCTTTATGCATTTTCTCAGAGTTCATGTAGTTGCTTCCACTCTTGACAATAGTTGAGAGGACAGGTTGTGAATTTTAGAAGGGCATGATTTCACGGCCTTACCAACCAGGAGACCCCTCTAGAAAGGGTGAACTGAAATGAGAAATCAGTTTTTGTTTTCAAGACTTCTGACTGAAATGAATAGTGTGCTCACTTTTGAGTTTCTTGTAGACCAAGAAGGTGACAGGTTGAAGGATGCTGCAAGAGAGTCATCCACTTGATTGACAAGCTAGAGGAAGTAATTGGAGAAAAGAGCAGAGAACAAAAGGCCATGGTGGAGGTGTGGTGCACGTGTGTGACAGCAGGGTGATGGAAGTTAACTAGAGCAGTCAGAAGGAGAGACTGGGATGAGGCCCAGCATCTACAGAGTAATGGAAGGTGAAAGTCACTCTGAAGTTATGCCTTTTAAAGTCAATTCATGTCTGCTGAACATCTCGTGCCATGATCTGTTCTAGGTGTGGAGGACACTAAGGCTATTTCTGCTTTGTCTTTATTCTGGTATGGGAGACAAGTATTAAATACAGTCATGAAGAGGACTGGGCTGAATTCAAATTCAATTTGTCTGCTTACTAGCTATATTGCCTTGGGCAAATTATAAAAAGCCTTTCTGTGCCTCAGTTTCTTACCTGTGAATGAACATAATCATAGCACCTGCTAATTAAGGTTGAGAGGACTGAGCCAGTTTATACATTTAAAACACTTGGAAGAAAGCTTGGCACATGGTCTACGTTACTATGCAAAGCAAACAAGGGAATGCATTCAAGGAGCTTAATATGAGACTTGGCAGGGTAGAAGTCACTCAACAGATCTTAGATAGTGTTATTAGTATATTAAAATGAAATGTAACAGCTATGTTTAAAGTGCAGAGCTAATACAGCCAAAGGAAAATCAGGCGAAGAGGTAAGAGCTAATGTCACAGACATCTACAGTGAACTTAAAGGTATTGTTTGAATAGGGTCTTGAAGGGTCAATAGGAATTGGCTAGCTTGGAAGAAAGGCAATCCTAGATGAAGTTACCAATGTGAACAAGGCATTGCTTCAGGCTTGAGGCTGTGGCCAGCAATCTGCCTATCAGTCTTTGTTTTCTCCATAGCCTTTGCTTGTATTTCCTACTCTCAAAGAAGTTGTTTAACCCATTGATCTCATTACAGTTCAGGTTCCAGGCCTGAATTCAACACATTACTCTATTGCTCTGCAACTATAAGAGATTGTTGTTTTGTTTGGGCAGATTCATTGGTTCATTCATTCACTTAGTCAGCAAATGTTTATGGAGTGTCTGTTCCCTGCTTTCCACTCTTGAAAGTATTGTGTTGTGACAGTGAACAAAGACTCTTCTCATGCTGAGCCTATGCTCTGGTGGAAAAAGAAAATAGCAAAGGAAAAGGTGTATATCACATTAGGAGGTAAGAAGTGTTTTAGACAAAAATAACAGGAGACCTCTCCCTTCTATGAGAATACAGTCTTAGGAGGACCCAGGGGAAGGGGGAGCAGTAAAAAAGCTCAAAAAAGGAATTGTGGGAGTTATAGTTCAGCTTGGATAAGATGAAGTGCAAGTCACCACAGGCCATGTGTGAATAGGAGACTACTAGGAAGTTGCCTTAGGCAATGTCCTATTGTTGTGAAGAGATACCACGACAATAGCAACTCTTATAACAGCAAGCATTTAACTGGGGATAGCTGACAGATCAGAAGTTTATTCCATTGTCATCAGGTTTGGAAACATGACTACACACAGGCAGACATGGTGCTGGAGAAGGAGCTGAGAGTTCTGCATCTGGATCCACAGACAGCAGGAAGAGTGAGAGACAATGGGCCTGGCTTGAGCATTTGAAATCTCAAAGCCCACCCCCAGTGACACACTTCTTCCAACAAAGCCAAACATACTCCAACAAGACCACATCTCCTAAAAGTGCCACTCCCTGGTGACCAAGAATTTTAATATATGAACCTATGGGGCCATTCTTATTCAAACCACCACAGAAGTCTATGGAAAAAGTCCTCATGAGTCTTTTGGATTATTTGCTTAATAGACTATGAATCTTCAGTTGAAGCTTCTTTTCATGGTGTGTCAGGCTGTATCCTTTCCTTTTTTTAGTAGCTACCCTAAATGCCCAAATGAGAACTTGCAGGGAGGATATTTGATCCAAGTTCCCTGGGATGGAAAACTTGAATTGCATCAATCATCAACTGCAACATTGTGTTCAGCTATTTGATGCAATAGAGTTTGATTGACATCTTTATGCCATGTAGTAGCAGTAAAAAATAAACAATAGCTTGTATCTTATAAAGACAAAAAGCCAATGCAAGTGTAACAGCCAGTGTCCAACCAAATTTAGTTACCTGTTTATTTAGTCCCTCACTTCACAAATATTTATGCTAACCATGGGTGAATTTGTGGGGTAACATTGGAAATGATACATGAATGTCTATGTTGGTTCTTTTTTGATACTAAGAATTTTGATTTGTGTAATTTTACTTCCAAATACATGGAATATTCACGGGTAAAGAGAATGCCAAGAATGTGGCAGTTTCTCTGGGTAAAGCAGAAAGGATTTGATATGATGCCATTCCTTACCTGCATATAAAAATAATGTGCTCACCCGTTCTCAAAGAATGTCAAGTGTGGTTCAGAAGTTGAAATGGTTACATTTCCAGGTGCTGTTTTTTCTCATAGCTGCAAACCTGGGTAATAAATGAAATACAGCAGGCAGTTGAGGTGCCAGTAGAGCAGGGCAGGGTTCTCCCACATGGCTTCTGCCACAGCTTTGAAAACCTCAGCAAGATCTTTTTGTGCTCATCCTGGAAGCAGCATTCTCTAGAGACTTGTCTTTTCACAGGAAGTAGTGTGTTTGGCTGGAGACTGCTCCTGCAATCTTTGCCTTTGTCTACAGCATGTTAAAATAAGAGCACTTCTGATTCATGGGAGTTATAAAAATAATATAGTAATTGCAAAGTTCACTTTCGTGACTCATTTCGACTTAGCACATGGTCCTCTACAGGGAAGCCTTCCATCTGAATTAAAAACCCCACTTGCTGTTTGTATTTTCTAAGTGTTAAGGTCCAATATTCTGAGGTTGAGTCATTCTGCAACATGGGGTCTGGAGAGCTAGGATGGAGGCTTGGAGAAGGGCAATTTTGCATATTTGTGTATTTCTCTCTCTCTCTCTTTTTTTAAGGCAAGAAATAAATGGGCTGATTTGTCATGACTACATTGTGTGTAAGGCTTGGCCACAGAGTACCTTGTTTTGGATTCATATTTATTTCTCTCTTGTCCTCTTCTCTCTAATTGCCCTCTCCAGAATGGAGGCTTCCACTGCCTTTTGGCTTCATTAACGGCTTTCATTGTCATTAAAGAGCTTTGCACTAATGGACTGTTCTAAAACGCACAGTTGCTTCTGGCAGTCACCGCCAAATGACTCCCATCCTCCCGGCAGTTTTCTGCCTTAGGCCAAAGGGAAGAGTATGTGTGGGTGTGGGGGATTACCTGTGGGAAGGATCGAGAAATATCCACACCGAATGTGCATCTACCTCCACCCTTGAAGTCTGACAGGGATCCACACCCGGGACTCCATGAGTAGTTCCTGAGTACTCTTAAATGCCACTTAGCTGGCAAAATTGAGTGAAGGAAGGCACCGGGAAGCTTGATCTTATAATAATTTGAACTTTGAGTCTTGTTGAGAACAAGACTTTTCTAAGTCCCACAAGAACAAACACTGATAATGACAAGATTTTTTTTATCAACCTTGCTTCGAGCACATGCACATTGACCATTATTATAGTTAGTTATGAGCACCAAAACAATTGATATACTCAGGGTTATATTTGATCTACTGTCTACCCTGTTCAACAGGAGGCTCAGTATTGATGAAATTACAGAATCTCATCATTTTATAAAGTAAAGGAAAGGGAGTATTTTTAGTGCAAGTAAAACAGACTACTCTGAAATCTTAAGTGAGCTTATAGATGTTTAACTCAATCCTTACATTTTCTTGGTTAGAGATTAAGTAATGTATAACATAATCAAGATGTTACCTGGGTTCACCTTGATCCTGGGAGATTTGGTTACATTTGATGGGGCCTCCAGTATGGCCTTCTGAGAGTTTAAACACATCCCTTCCTCAGTCTTCTTTCAATTCTCTTAGGATCCTTCCTTCTCTGGACTACTAAGCATATTGTATCTCTTGATCCATACTAGATGGACCCATTCAGTTTCAGGTGGCCTTGTACCTCTCTCCCACCCCATCCCTCCAATATTTTTTCCTAGCAAAATTAACTATCTCTTAGGTGAATTATTTACTTATTAATTGATGGATTGGTTGGAGACAAAGTCTTATGCAGCCCTGTCTTACCTCTACCATACAATGTACCCAAAGTTGACTTTGAACTCCCAATCCTCCTGCCTCTGTATCCAGAGTGCTGGAATTTTCAGGCATGTATTGCCATTCCCAGTTCTTCAGAAAAGAAATTATAAGGATCAACATTTTTACCATCATATTGCATTAGTCTTAGAGGTGAGCCAAAGCTTGGGTTTTTAACTTAAGAATCCACACTCTTTTCATAGCACAATTTGTCTGCTGTACAAGAAGTGCTGTGTGATTCAATCTACCACCATATAATGATGCACTTGGGGTTTGCTTGGATTTCCTATGTCTGTTCCACTTCATAGGAGGGGGCAGATACCAGCCATCATTTCAAGAGACCATTAACCCAGTGTCAAACTGAACATTTTGTATTCAGAAATTAAACTTTTTGTACTTAACTATTTATTTTATGCATATGAATGCTAATAATATATAATTAATATATTTGCAAATGGAGTGATAAAGTAGACAAATTTGCTAGTAGTTTTTTTTCTCTTTTTAAATAAAAGATACCAGTAAATTTTCAAACATTACCTATGCTGTGTTTTGTTATATTTTAAACATTGGAGCCAGCCTATGTTTGCGCATGCAAATTTCAAAAAGTCAGGCTCTGACTCTTGTTATTTCATGCAAGGTATTTTGCTTACCATGAGCCTGTAATGTCAAATAATAATCACAAGGATTTACAAAGCCCAGTTTGAGAAAGGTCGCCAAAATATGTAAGTTGAGAGTTGATACCATAAGCTTGAAATGAGGGTAATTAAATCTTAAACCTTCCCTGAAGTTTGAAAAAACCTGGCTGAGTTTTAAAGACTTAGGAATGATTAGCTTCTTTTTCTATCCTTTCTTTAATCATTTCAGCTACTGAATTTTGCCTTAGCAGTATTGTTTAAAAATAAAAAGAAACAAAAATCTTGCCTTGTCAATATTTAAAACATGTACAAATGGGAAGGAGGAAAGGTATGTGAAATTAAGAGATAAATTTGAAAATGTTTCAAAATTTCAAGCTGCATAGCATCACTGGGGTAGAGAGAGCAGGCTGTGTGTAGTACTTTGTCTCAGAGACCTCAAGACATCAAGAGTGTTTACCAAGTTTTTTATAAATCTTTATTCTCAGAAAGGACCAATTATAGTTGAATGTAATCCAGAAAAATTGTGCTTGAGAACTACCTCCTGGAACAGGTAGCTTGAGAGTTCCAGGACTTGGGGGCTGAGGAAGAAGTGCTACTCACTTCCAGGGAACTGCCTAGTGAGTCAGAGGCATCTCAAGGGCTATGATTGGCATCCTGGAGACTGAAGAGCACGCAGAGGGCAGGTTGTTACTATATGATGTGTCTGAATGTGAGCACTTGATTATTCCATATGAAATCATTCTCTCCTGAACTCTGGAATCTCTCTGTATTGCCCGTCTGTCAGTGATCACTATTATAGGCTACCTACATTATTGCTGCTTGGGCTGAAACCCATAAAACAGAAAAAAAAAAAAAAGAAACTACGCAATGGTTGAATCTTAGGTATTTCTGGAGTTGGATACGGAGAAATGACTATGAATTTTGGAGACAGATAGACCTGATCAGAGTCCCGACTCCCTTTTTATGAGTTATATGACTTTGGGTTAAGCCACTGAGTCTCTCAGAACGCCAATTTTCTCTTCTAACACAGGCATATGAATAAGGACCTAATGGTGGTGTTTTAGAAGTAAACAGAGTACATAAAATGGGAGACAGAATGCTAGGCACAGGCAACCCTTCAGAAGATGTCTTTTTCCTTACTTCCTTTCAATTCCCTTTTTTCCTTTTCCCTCATTGTTTTCTTCTCTGCTTTGGGCATCTACTTGTGCTATATTTCCTCAGGGTTGTGCTTTCAGCCTTTTCCATGGACCTGGCTGACAAAGGCTTTAAGTATTATTTAACTCAAGTATAATGTCTGTTACGTGTTAAAAGCAATGTTAGCAACTTTAAAACTTGTGACCCACAGGAAGGACTCTCCAATGGTAAAATTTTTGATTCTTGCATCACAGTGCAGTGGGGAGCTTTGGAGATAGCCTCACTGTAAATTTATACTTTTTAATTTTCAAAACTTTTTTTTTGTCATTTTCTTCATGTGATCTGTCTAACTTGGAAAACTGCAGCATGGAGAATGTCCTAGGACTGCTTGAACCAGACCAGAGGAATATTCAGCTATCATGCCAAGTTGTCTGTATGCCAATGAGATCCTGTGTCGTTTCATTAGGAGGTTTGATTTGCTAGGTCTTTCCAGAGACTAGGCTTCTTGGTTTGGTTGCTGGATCAGTTTGCAATTATTAATCTACTAGTTGCTGGAAAACATCCAAATCTAAGGCAAAGCCCTTCCTCTCTGGTTGTTAGGCAATAGGCAGGGTCTTAGATATGGTAGTTTTACTGGCCTGATGGGAGGCTGGCAATCCAGCAGTTTTTATGTAAAGATTTGTTAGAGATATATTCTAAAGGGAACCCACATGGCTCTGGGGTTTGTGCTGTTTTGAGAGTACAAATTTTATAGACTTTTTTTGAGAACAGATGTTCTGGGTACCATTCAAAGTCATGAGATGTGTCAGAGCAACATTTATGCCTTTTTGGGTTTAGTGCCCCAGTACGAGCGTAAGAGTTACCGTCATGAATACAAGGGGAAGGGGCATGGATAAATGTTGGTCAGTGAAATGTGCTTTAGTGGGAAAGAATGGGCTTGTGAAATGGGGACTGGGAGTGTGGGTAAAGAAACACAATTTTATAAAAGGTGTTTGGAAAGACAACATTGAAAAGGTATGCCATTTGGGTAGATGATTGAAGGTGGAATAGAGATGAACATACCGAGTAGGAGAGAGGGTTTGAAGTCTAGAACATATCTTACAGGCCTTTTGATGGCCATTGTGAGGACTGTGCCTTTTATTCTAGCAGAAATGGAGTCATCGGAGGGTGTAGAGCAGACTCCCACCTCATTTTAGAGCATCCTTTGGCCCCTAGACCAAAAATAGATTGTAAGGGGCTAGGAAAGAAGCAAAGGGACCAATTAAGAGCCTCCTGCTAGAATCCAGGTGGAAGATGGGAGTTTGGTGCCGGGGGTCAGCAGTGGATGAAAAAAGTGGTCATGCTCTGAGTGCATTTGGAAGATGGTGTCAAAGGAATTTGCTGTTGAGACAGGTGGCTCTGGGTGTGACAAGAAGGGACAGTGGTGATTCCAGGGCCGTTGTCCTTAGCAACAGGAAAGGAGATGTTTTCTTTCCTTAAGAGAGGGAAATGACTAAGGGGGAAAGATCATGTAGGGAGAAAGACCAGGAGTGGGGATGAATTTTGTGGAGTCTCAAATGCCCAGGTTTGGTGTGACATCTAAGGGGAAAGCCCCTGAAGAGGTTGTTGAGTTGAGGTTTCATTTCCTGGGCAAAGGCTGAGTGAGCTGGAGATAAAAATTTTTGAGAGTCATCAGTTTAGAAATGGTTCTTAGAACCAAGATATTCCAGAGTCACTTTCTACTGGAGTTTTCTTGTCTTTGATAGAACTTATATTCTCCAAGTGTAGATTTGGGTAAAAAACAAACAAACAAAAAACCAAGCAAACAGAAAACAAAACAAAACAAAAAAAACCCCAGCAACAATTCTTTCTCAATTTCTCTACTGATACAAGGTTTATACCCAGTTGGTTTCAGATATCTGTAGTATATTGTCCCTCTTCCCTCAAGAGGATGCAAGATAATTTCTTGTGATATAGGAAGAACACACAGGACTTCTGTTTATCTGACCTTGTCTTAAATTGTGCTTATGTCTGTATTACTTCTTTGGAATTGGCTTACTATGTGGTTATGAACTATAAAACAAACATTTATTAAAAATGAATATTTAAACACTTTGTGTGTCTATATATGCATGTGTGCACCTGCACAAGGAGTCCAGAGATCCACCTCTGTTGTCAATTTTTGGGAGCTAAGTACTTTGTTTATTGAGACAGCATCTTTCCTTAGCCTGGAGCTTGCCAAATAAGCTAGGCTGGCTGGTTAACAAGCCCCAGGGACCTGCCTGGCTCTACCTTCCCAGTTCTTAGGTTACAAGTGCAGGCCACTATACCTGGCTGTTGTTTGTTTTGTTTTGTTTTTTAACATAGGTACCAGGAATAGAACTTGGGTCCTCATCCTTGTATCTTAGGCATTCTGAGCCATCTCCACAACCCTAAAAACTTCTTACTAGCAAGATAGAAGAGTAAAAAAATAGTTTATAGACCTATGCACATGGAAAGGGAAATTTTATGAATTCAGGACTCTCAGGTGGCTGGATAGTACAGTACACAGGGTTCTGTTTCTCTGTTCCTGTTGGAAGGATAACCACCAGCTGGCCCCTCTGGATGACTTTTGTAAGATTTCACCAGCGCTTGTTAAGTATCTCGTAGTGCCAGCCATGTTAACTCTCATAGCAGCCAGAGGACCAAAGAATTAATAATACCTGTGAGGGAATGGGCATTGTATAGACAGGTGGATGTTAGGCCCCGCCCTGGTAGGATTCTTTTCAGAACCCCCAATGGCCATCTTGATTCAAACAAACCAGGGAGGTGTCATTCTAAGCTCTTACTTCAAGGTCGTTCTTCTTTAGCTTCACCCCCACCTTCGCCCCATCAAACCGCTGATTTAAAACACACAGCTTCTTCAAATCCCTGTTGGGTTTCAAAAACTTTTCTAATCTCAAGTCCTCACTTGAGGTGATAAAAATAACTAAGCATTGTCAAGACGTGGGCATTGGCTCCCTGGGGAGGAGAAAAAAAGCTTCCAGTATTTTTCTTCTCTTTTTCTCTCCCTTAGACTTTCACAGGGAGCTCTCATGTCTTGTCCATTGCCTGAGGTCCTCAGGCACTTTGTCAGCTCTTTTGTGCCATTGGTAATCTCTGCGTAAGGTGATATCTTGTTTCTTAAAGTAGGTTGTGAAAACCTCAATGGTTAAATTTTCACAGTTTTCCCTACCACACTTACCATTCTGTTTAATAATGACTGATAGATTAAGTTATTAATTTATTCACAGTATCACTTAAAAGCTTCAATAAAATACAACAGATATCACCAACAAAACAGAACTGAAATCATTAATGAAACAGTTTATGCTATCCAGGAACCAAAATGCAATTCAAGCCTATTACCCACCTGCCTGGCTTTGGTTTGATGAGCAAGCATAGCCAGGTCACATTGTATGAGCCTCTTGGGGGTCTACTGAGGTCTCTGGATCATGACAGATGATTTCAGAGACTGAAGCCATGTCTCCAGAGAAAGCCTTGTCTTCTGCTCTCTGAATTGTGAATCTGGAAGCTTGGGAAAGACATAGGCAATCAGGTGAGGCTAATGGGCAGGAGTGCTGGTCCAAGGACAGCGTTGTTAAGGTAACCAGAACCCCAACTCCAAAGGTTTTGCCTGGGTTCACAAAAACCTTCC
Organism: Peromyscus eremicus; assembly: GCF_949786415.1. Classification (NCBI taxonomy): domain Eukaryota; kingdom Metazoa; phylum Chordata; class Mammalia; order Rodentia; family Cricetidae; genus Peromyscus; species Peromyscus eremicus. Next base: position 37,846,828 of record NC_081430.1, read on the forward strand.
AGATTTCCATTTTAAAAAGAGACTCTACAGAACAAATTCAGAAAAATAAAAGTGCTTAGATGCTATAGTCTTCAAAGCTTTGAACTCCTCCCCCAAATCACTAGGAAGCAAGTTAAATTCAGATCTCAGTTCTCCCAGCCCTTACCCCCAGTTTGTTTCCAAAAGTCTGGCATGGGAGACCTGGTACCTCTACTTAATAAGGTAATTTATTTACCTATTTACTAATCTAAGTGTTTGTAACCACTGTTGTCTTGAAGAATTACCTGGAAATTATTGTGTTTATGGATTAAGAGGGCCTGGCTTTTAGGGATTGGTCTCATTATATATACTATGTTAATTGTTCCTTTGCCAGTGCGATGGTTAATTTTGATTGTCAACTTGGTGGGATTTAGAATTTCTAAGGTATTGTCTGTGAGGGAGTTTCTAGATTAGGTTAATCAATATGGGGAGACTTAACCCTAAATGTAGTATAGAAACCAGTGTAGTTCTGTGAGCATGGGTCCTGGACTGCATAAAAAGAAGAAAATGAACTGAGTGTTAGTGTTCATTGCTTCCTCTCTACTCTCTTATAGGGCAGACATCAAATATACCTTCATAGTAATAGAGATAGCTATATGGGCATGGAAGAGGGAGATGGCAGCTTCCTTGTTTTTACAGAGGGAAGCCCATGGCCTCCTTGTCTTTGATCTTGAGTTCGGGATACCACTCATTTTCATATCCTCTATATACCAGTGCTCTAGAACAAAGGACTGATGAGTCATGCAAGTGATGGGTCATGTTGGATTGTAAGTAGTGGTTATTACTAGGGTTTTATGAAAGTAGGAAATAATGAAATCAATAAGTAGAGAAGAGAGGAATAAGCAGCTTGCGAGATGATAAGGTACACACTCACTTGGGTTGCTGGGGAGAGAGCTTCATGCTTACATTAAGAGGCAGAAGCTAAGACATTGATGTCTGTGTGTGTCTCAACAGGACTCTTGGTAGATCTTGAAGAGAGTTTAATTCTGTTTATTTGATATCATATTTTCTCTAAGCAATTACATTCTAAATAAAATTTAGTTTCTTTATACATCCTGTTTACTGTATATTCCTAGAGTCTTAAGAAGCCCCTGTATGCAGTGTTTAGGAGACCATGATATTTTGAATTCCTTTGTCCAGAAGATCCAGAAATGACTAGGTGAACAGGAAATGTTTTAGGGCAGTGACACCTGGAGACGGCCAAGCTCACTATTAAGAGTCGTTACTGACCTGGTTTGGGTTCTTACAGTGTTTGGTGACTTCAGAGTCACCACTGGGAAGTTGGCCAGGCATGGATGGGGAGTGGGGTATGAGTATTGTGAATTCCTCTCTTCCCCTTGTTGATTAGATTGTTATTGGTGGAAATAATTCAGACCTTTCTGTCCCCAGAGAATAAATCATTGCCAACAGAGTAAATGTCGGCCACAGACATATTTATGACATGCACCAGCAATGCCCTTTAAGTTGCTTCTCTGTAACATTTCCCTTAAAGTGGCATCATTCAACATAGTCGCCACTAGGCATGTGTAACTATTAGTATTATAATGATTAAAATTAAATAAAACTCAGCTCTACACTGTTAGTAGCCACATTTTTGTGCATACATGTATGTACATGTATGTATGTCCAGGTATGTATGCATGCGTGTAGAGGCCAGAAGATAGCACTAATTGTTATTCTTCAGGCACTATCCATCTTTTGGGATTTTTTTTTTTTAAAAGACAGATTCTTTCAGCAGCCTGGAACTTTTGAAGTAGGCTAATCTGCCTGACTAGAGAGCCCCAAGGATCTGCTAATCTGTCTCGTCAGCTCTGGGACCATAAGTGCACACCACCACATTTGGCTTTCTTAAGTGTAGGTTCTGGGAATGAAACTCAGCTTCTTGTGGTTGCAAGGTGAGCACTTTGGTGGCTGAGCTGTCCCCACAGCCCCACTGGTCACATTTTAGAGCCCTTACAGCCATATATATCTACTTGCTAGTATCACAGAGGCTGCAGAGCTGTAGGACATTTTCATTACCGCAGGAATTTCTACTGGACAGACCTACCTAAGTCTTTGGTTTGCTGGAGGGAAATGAAGCCCCTTCTTTCCTGTGGGCCCTTTAGTTGCCCGACACTAAGCTTACTTGCTGGCTAGCAGAGGAGGAGAAATGGTCCAGGATAGCACAGGACTCCCGTTGCATTTCCCCAAACACATAAATTACAAGGGAAGTATGTAGACTAATCAATGCATGAACAGGATATGGAAACGGAACTCAGGCCCAAGAAAATGTAGCCTTTGGGACCTTTAGGCTAAATCTCAAACTTGATGGTGCTGTCAATCACCCCTATTTTTGAGATGAGGAAGCACAGATTGAGTGACTTGCCCAAGGTGATCGAGGGGATCAAGCTGAATATGAGGTCTGGAGCCTTTGTTATTGGCTTATATTGGATTGCATAACCTCTCAATGAGATGGGAAGTGTGGACCCATTAGATCTATGGTTGCTCTTCTCTTCCAACAGGAGATCCTTAGGGCAAAGAGATGATTTGTTTAAGGGGTTCTTGGTCTCATAAAAACTTGTGAATCCCTTATTGCAGAAGCTGAAAGAGAAAACAAGTACTACTTATGGAATCTTTACAACCTAATAGTACACTAACCATGGTAATTTTTTTGAAACATCATCCTGTTCAGTAGAATTGGCTAGTTTGAATCCTGAAACTTAATACATACAAAAGGCTTGCCTTGAATTTGTGGCAATCCTCTGCCTCTGCCCCCTGAGTTCTGTGATCCCAGGCACGTGCCATGATTCCTGGCCCTCTGTGCCAAGTCTTTTACATGTTTTATCATGTTGGAAACAAATATTGTTTTTCCATTTTAAGAGTCAAGGCTTAGGAAGGTTGATGATCTTGTTCAAAGTCTCAAAACTAACAAGCATATGAGATGCAAATCTGGGCCCATGATCTCCCAAGTCTAGGTTTCTCATTACCTGACAGCATTGTGACAGAGAGGCCCAGACCTTAGTAATAAAGCATGAGATACAGGACATTGGAAGGCAGCTGTACACATAGTGTTGAATGCGATGGTGCAGAGTGTAAGAAGACCCCAGCCATACCACCTTAGACAGGATTTTTCTAGCCATGTATGTAAAGAAAAAACAAAAGGTAGTGTCAAGATGGGGTGGATAGTCTGAGCTGCTGATTCTTTGCAATAGAACTTCATGGGTGAAGAAGGGATTGGCTCTTTAAAGTTGCTGTTATGGAGGAACTTCCAGATGATCCCTATTCTGAATATGCATGAGCCCTTAAGGTGAATTCGCTGGATGCTGGGATTCCAAGTAGAGGTAGGTGTCCTCATGTAGCCAGGTTGGTTCTACACATTAGAGGGCATGCTTAATGAAGAGGATAAGGGGTGGACTTCTGAGGTTTCAAGATGAAAAGAGATGTAGAGTAGTGAAAAGAAGTGAGCCCTGACAGAGAGCAGAACACCCAATGAAGTGGGAGAGACTTCAGACGCTACCATTGAAATCAGAAGTGAAGGTAACTGTCCTCTGCTGACAGCTTCGGTTCATGGAGACAGAAGGGAGTGAGAAGAAGCTGTTCCTGACTTTGGAGGCAGGTGTCACCTAAGGGATTCTATGGGTCCCTAGAAGAGAAGTATGCTTTGGAAATATTATCTTAGAAAAGGAGGCCACAGAGCTGTACTGTGTCTGATAGCATGCGTTGACCAGGATGCTGTCTTTTTCAAGATAGTCAGCCCAGCTTCTGAAGATGCATGTTTCCTTTACCAGACATGGCTTTACATAAAGGGACTCTTGGTAATGAGGATGGGTATCTACTTTGGAACAGGCGAAGGATATTAGTTATTTATTGCTGTATAACAAAAGGATTACTGACAGCAACATATTTCTTTCTGTGAGTTGACCCAGCATTTTCCCCCATTGACCTCACAGATAGGTGATGCCTATAGTAGCACCTGCCAGTGCAGTCCCATAATCTCAGTTACTAAGGGGGGGGGTCAGGCAAAAAGATCATGATTTCATGGCTAACCTTGGCAACTTAGTGAGATCTTGTCTTTGAAAATGGAGGATTGGGGATGTAGCACACTTAAGGATGGTAGAACACTTTCTAATATAGAGCAGACTCTGTGGCTAAAGCGCTTGCCATTCAAGCATGAAAACTTGAATTCTGATCCCCAGTGCTGGTCCATGTAAAAAGTCAGGTAGCACATGTCTGTAATCCTAGCACGGGGGAAGTAGAGGCAGGAGGATGTTTGGAGCTTGGTGGCCAGCTGTTCCTATGAAATTAGTGAACTCCACGTGCAGAGAGAGAAACTGACCTGGAAAATAAGGTAGAAAGTGATAAAGGAAGATGTTAACTTCAAGTCTCTACATGGCACATTCTATATATGTATATGTACACTACATATATACACTACACACAAAGGTGTTATAAACACATAAATCATACCACATAACCCCCCCCCCCCACACACACACCCTGAGTTCATCTCCAGACTGAAAAAGGAAGGAAGGATGGACCTGAGAACTTGATGGTGTCTGAAGGTTAAAGTGCTTAGTTTTTTTCTCTTTGTGACATCTCATCTTCAAGGGCTTTTCCATGGCTCCTTAAACCAGCAGCAAAGCTTGGTCTTCCTTAAAGCATGGTTGTTGACGGGTGGTTGAGTTCCAGGAGAATTAAAATGGAAATTCTCAGTCAGGCTTTATAAGGGCTAGACATAAAACCAGTTTGGTATTCGTCTGCTAGTTCACATTTGCCAAAGTAAGCTCAAAGTTCTGGCTAAATTCATGGGAAAGCGAAATAGGCTGCACTTCTTGATGGAAGGAATAATTTGTGTGCACAGAGATTGGAGAGGCTGGAGGATGTATTTGTGGACAAAAGCATATGAAGTATAACACTTCCTTCTTTGCTTAGCCAAATAGAACGTACGAGACTCTGCCTGTGGTCAGGTTGCAATGTTTGGCAAGTGAAAATATAGGGCACCGCATTAGATTTGCATTTCATATTTGGTGTGCGTTTATGCTAAACTGTTTGCTATTTATTAGAAATCCAAACTTACCTGAGCCATATTTTATCCCAAAACTTTGGGAATAGTGGGTCTCCAAAGTGCAACATTCTCATGTGGGTGTAGATAGAGGATAAAGGAGAGAATTTGTAATCCAAGGTATGGATAATTGGAAAAAGCTCCCAATGTTAGTGCTTCTTATGTTTTTATTTGCACATAGTTGACCTGGAGACTTATTAAAAGTGTCCTATTTAAATGATTTGAGATAGGGCCTAAGATTCTTTTTTTTCTAGCATGCTCCCAGGTGATGGATGCCATGGGAGTCCATGGGTCACACCTTGAGGAGCAAGAAGCTAGATGGGCAAAGGACCAGGTAAAGATGGACATTAGATTTACAGGCCATAAGATCTCTTTTGCAATAGCCTAACTCTGGTAGTACATCAGGAAAGCAGCAGCAGACAGTAGGTAAGAGAAAGAACGTGACTGAGACTATGTTCTGATTAAACTTTATTTATGCAAACATACCAGATTTGACCTAAGGAGGGCCTTTCTTCACTGACCCTGAGCTTGGTGATTCTAACTATGCTCTCCTCTCTTAAGAAAAAAACATCCTGGTACAAGGAAGCAAAGGTTTATAATAGAAGTCTATTATTTTCAGAGTTCCGAAAGGATTGCCCTAATTCTCTTGCCAGCAAATACGAATCTCTATCTGCTCATAATTACTCAAGTTCTTCAGCTAATATTTGGTGCTCTATTGAAATGTAAAGTCATTTGTGAGCTAGGGATCCTGTTACATTAATAAACAACCTCTGTACCCCAGTACAAATGTATTTAGTATCCCTTCTGGAAAGAGAATAGAAAAGAACATGGGTTTAGGGAAGTTGGGTTATATATCATTTGTGCTTTTGCCTAAGGCAGAGTAGCTGCTGCTTCTTACCATATTTACCACCCTGAAAGTATGCTTGCCAGCGCTCATCATTAAAATATTCACCTAACCAAAAGGCATGAAGTATGTGATATAGAGGTTGCTTGTGCAACTCTTCTGGTTTGCCTGAGTAGGGAGGGATTTTTCTAGGCTGTGTGACTTCCAGTGCTGAACCAGGACAGAGGGTGAGGGGAAGGTGAACGAGCTTGCAAGTGGTCAATTCCACAATAATGATTTGATGACAGCATAACACATTTCCACAGAACTCAAAGGCAGTTAAAGAGTCTCAAAGGAATAGCCATCTTATTTTACTTGAATTTGAGAAATACATGCCACTTGCTGCTGCAGGTGACATGAATGTACAACTCTGCCTTCTATAGAGACCAGAAGGGGCTTGTTATGGACATGTTTCCAAGGCATTGCATTTAATTAGGTGCTCAGAGGATGCTTGCTGGTGCTGACAGCAGTGTGGATAGTGATAGTAATAACAATAATAATTATATGTAACAACGAACATTTATTGGGCGCTAATATATGCAAGGTAAATTATGTGTTTCACATTCATTATCTTATTACATGCTCCCACAGCAATCATATGGGGTAGGTACTGTTATCTTCTCAATTTTGCAGATAATTAAACTGTTTTGTTGTCCAAAATTACATGGCTTAATATGTTAGAGTTTAAACCCTCTAGAGCCAGGTCTCTTAATTACTCACAGGCCAGTGTAACCAAGACCTTTCTTGTTTTTTTCTGCCTTCCTCCAGGAGCCTTTGCTGGTCCCCCTCTTTGATGTAGTAGAAAACACATAGTTGATCAGTATATTTCTTTGAGTCTGTTACCCAATCTGCTTTAAAGAAGGAAGGAACATTTAAATTGTTCATCTCTTTCTCTACCTCAACCCAACAGTCTCTAGCAGGATAAAGTCTGAGAACCATTGAGATAGGGAAGAGAGCTTGGGATCTTGATAGAATCTGGATGGATTGACCTTTTGAGAGCTATGCTCATGTCAGCTCAATACAGTGAGTTGCTGGAGCCTCTGTTTCCTCTTCTCTCACATGGGCTATTCCAATCCCACAGTTCTACATAGGGTGTAGATCAAACAAGAAGGCGGTACAGAAGTGCATTGAAGCATACTGCATTGCTTTTGATGTTCTTAATCTTCTAGGGTTGGGGACTCTCTCACCTAACCCTGTAGAACTGATTTTTTTTTTTTTTTGGTTATTGTTAAGAAAGGGAACGATTATGCAGGTAAGCAATGCTTGTCTAGCAGATCGTGACTTTTACAGTATTTCCACGTGATTTTATGGAACTCTTCAACAAGTTCTGTGAGATAGACTCCTGAGGAAGGAAGCTGAGGTTCGGAATGTGGGTGACTTGCTCAGGTTGCTACCACAAGTTTATGAGAAAGCTAAGAGTTAAGCTCTATGTTCATCTAATTTCTGTCTAAAACAGAGACAAAAGACAAGCATAAAACATCCTCCAGCTTCTCATTCACCACCATGGGTACAGCTTGCTGTACTCTGGGGAAAAATTTAAAAGTCCCTGGCCTATTAATCCATGTATTTGAGCTTGGTACCCCGGCATCAATCAATATATTATAAAGCTCCACAGGAGGCAGAATTACACTGAAGGCTGAGAACATGGTTTGAAACTCCCCAGAAGTCCCTTGGGCACCAATGCTTGACTTTAGATGCATGTTAGAATCCTCTAGGCATCTCACAAAATTGCCTGTATCTGGCCTCATCTCAGATCACTGAGTGGGCAGGTCAAGATTTGGTAATTATTATTATTTTCTAATTTTTCAGATGATCCCACTCCCTGGCCAGGGGTGAGAACTACATCATTTCGTGGTTCCAGTCTTATTACCCAGCATACTCAGTATTTCTCACTCCTCTATATTTCTAGTCTCATCACCAGGCAAAGAAGCACTAGTTTAAAATACAGGGACCACTGACTCAGTCTTACCCAAAGGCCCATCTTCTTTAGTGTTTTCAAGCAGAATGTAATCAGGGAGTTCCTGAGGTTTATCTCCTGCCACAGGACACACCAGAGCCTCTCAGTGTGTATAGGCAAGTGTATCTGTGTTTACCTCTAGCAAACTGTACTAGGATTCTTTTATAGGACAAAGAGAAGGAGATGCTGGATTTATTAAAATTCCTTAGGGCACATCTACCCACTCAAAGCACATGCTTATTAATGCATTCCAGCCAGCAACTTCCCTTCTTCCTGCCCATGAGACATACACAGACACCAACTGATACTGGTATTGACATTGAGGATGATGCCACTGTTATATGCCTGTCTTGACTGGAGTGCTTTTGGGGCTCTTGTAAAACCAGTTCTTTAGTAAGGGCTGAGCCAAGCTTCTTGTTTTATGAAGTCTGCTATTCACTGGGTGGTGGTACAGAGAAAGGGCCCCGCTTGTCACCCTGTCCATGAACCTTGTCACCCTGTCCAGGTGTCCCCTTATCTGAGATTTGTTTTTGTGTGCTCTCCACTACACACTGTTACTGTGGTTAACTGAGGTCCAAGAATATGAAATATAAAATTCCAGAGATAATGTTTTAAAGAACTTATTACATTATCATTGTTCTGTTCTAGTATTAATTATTGTGTCAGCCTCTTACTGTGGCAAAGTGATAACCTCCAATGGGTATGCGCATTCAATTATGTGTCCCTTAATGATGGAGGTAAATTTAAATGGAATCTTTAGGCGATTTCAGCGTTGTGTGACTGTTATAGGATTCACTTACACACCCCTGGGTGGGATGGCCTACTATGTACCTAGTGTACATAATAGCATGTGCTGCCATTTGTATGTAAGTAGCTATGTGGTAGTTTTGCTTGTACCAGATGTCACCACACACATAGAGGTAATGCATTATGTCATGACATGATATTTCATGTCACTAGCAATAGGAATACTTTTAGTTACGTTATAGTCTCACAGGGCCACCACTGGATTGGTGTTCTGTCTTTACCCAAACACCACTATATCATTTGTATCTGTATTAGAGAATGGTTAGCATACATAGGTTCAGGACTAGCCTTTCTGAGGTACCTACTGGGGTGATTTGTCCCTCTAATAGGTAGGGACCACTGTACAGCATGTATTGAAATTTGGTTCCCTCGGACCTTCCAGAGATGGTAGTTGCAAATTTGAGTCCCCACACATTTGTGCCCTCTCCATGACTGAGCTAGACCTGGGAATTAGAATCCTTAGCTGTTTTATAGTTTTGTTTGTCCACCATCTGAAGGATGAGAGGCCCTGTGCTCCCAATACTGGTGTGGTTTTTAAAGCCTGGATCACCGGTTCTTAGGAATTAACCAAATGAGACCATTGGACTGTGGGGAATTGTGTTGGGAGACTGAAAGAAGAGGGAAGGGCATGGAGGGAATGTCTAGGAAACGTGACAAAGGAGGCTGACTCTGTGTGCATGCACGGAGGCGCGTGTGCCTGTGGCTTGGACTTGGGGGGCAGCTGTCGCTGTTGCTACTTAGATATTCATAGCCAATTGCCTCCATTGTTCCTCGCTTTATTAGCTTTTGCCGAGTAGTTCAGCTTTTACTAAGGGCACCGGGTTTATGGCAGCAATATTTCTCACAGTGTCAGAGATAAAATATCAAGCTAATAACAGACTCCCTGCTAATGTAAATCGCACGAGGAAGGCAATCTTGTTCAGAAGGAAGTCCTGCTAGGGAATGCTAAGTCTGAAGGCTTTGAGAAAGCAGTCGGTGGGATTGGATACACTCTGTGCTTGCTAAGAAGATGAAATAAATGATTTGTGTTAAGTAGTAACAGCTGCTGAAAAGAGCATTTTCCCACACCTGCCTCTTCCCAAAGGACTTGTTGCTCCCAGGGGGCTCTGGCAGAAGCTGAGAGGCTCAACTATAAGATTTTAGGGAGCATCTTTCTTTTTCTCCTCTCCCCTCTTTTTTTTTTTTTTATTGCCACTTCCCAGCCTCAGTGGGTAGAGAGAACCTATTGGTTTCCCTCAAGTGTTATAAAAGGAACCCGTTTGAGGATCATAGGGGGCCTGGGAGGTCTCTTGGCAATCTCTGAGATTTTTCCCTCTCTCTTCTTGGTTACATTCCGGTACCTGCTGGGCAAACCTACTGTTCCCACTTGTTGCAGAGATTTTTGAACAAGATCAAGAAGGGCTGAGACTTAAGAAAATCACGGGAGCAAAGATGCGGCTTTTCTGTGCTATCACACCCCGAGGGCAGGCTCCCAGTGTCTTGCTTCTTCTACGGGGCTTGGGCAGATACATGGCAGCTTCTGAGATGATGAGGTTGTTCTCAGTTGAAGGCCATTGAGGATGCAACTGTAGTCTTGGGGAAGTGATGCTCAGGAGAGGGAGAAGTGACAGACGCCTACTTAGAAGGATTAGGAACTACCAATGTGCAGAGACTTGAAGCAAAGATTATGGGAAAGGGGACTTTTCTGATGATGTCTCTTAGAGCTGTGGCTGGTACAGTTTTGACTGCAGTTTCTGTTCATTTGGGTGCTATCAGAACAAGGTGCCTATCTTCCCAGCACTAAGCAATTGGACCAATCCTAATAACCTTTTTAGGTGTCCCTAGCAGATAGGCCTCACCCTTTAATCCACCTATCTGCCAGGTCCCCTTGTCCTACTCCAGCCCTTTCCAAACACTTCCTGTTGGCACTGAAAAAAAACAAAACAAAACTGTAGGTAGCTATCAGACTCTGTGGGTCAGTGTCCGCTTCAGAAATAATCTCATTGACTCCTTGACACAGGGGTCAGTTCCTATGGAATAGGAGCCAGGTCTTATGGCCTCTACTTTCTAGTTGAGTAAACAGGCTGATGAGAAGTAGTGTAGCTTATCCACATTTACATAGAGCATGCACAAGGAATGAGATGACATCTTCCAATTTTTAACTCTGAAATCCAGCCCAAACCCTGTTTTATCCAGCAGAGCCTGGTACTGTTGCTATATTTCTGGCACATGCTCAGATAGCTCTGCCTCCATCACCTAACCTGACAGATGAATTCCAATGCCACCTCCTAGGTTAGAGATGGAATACCTGTCTTTGAGCAAGCAGAGGGTGATGCTATCCCTCAGCTTGGACACTGATGAGAGGGAGTGAAGAGGATGGCAGATGGGCAGAGGGTCATCCACTAGATGTGAAAAGAGAAGCAGCCACATGTTTGCACTCAGGGTAGGAACAAGGGCTTTGCTGACAGCCAGGGGTGATAGATGGTGTGGGAGACTGCATGGGGCGTGAGCGGTAATGTGATCGAGGGTGCACATTACGGGCAATTACAATTTGAATAAGTTATCAATGGGAAGAAGGAGAGGAGTAGAAAGCTGGTTTATTAACCCCTGAAGTTACACTCACAGCATTTTGAAAAAGTTTATAAATTGCCTTGAATTAGAAACCTGGTGACAAATGCTAAAAACAACAACAACAACAACAACAACAACAACAACAACAAAAAAGAAACCTGGTGACAAATGCCAATGCTAAGAGAATCCCTGATTGCAGCTTCCGGAGCAGGCAGTGTTTCATGGGGACAATTTCAAACAGCAGTCTTACGTATTTTAAAGCATCAAAGAAGGAGGAAAAAGAAAACACCAGGGCTGGGGGTGGGCTCATTAATTTACTTGCCCATGAGCAAACTTGACCATAAATCCTGCCTATGATTTTTCAGTTTTCTCAATTTTTCTTCTTTTGATATTGGGTATTTCTCCAGGCACAATGCCTGGGGCCAAGATGTAACCTGCTTGTTACCAATGTTGTGTTTTGCTGAGTTACTCCCTCAATTAGAATAAAGCCCCAGCTAGAGATAAGACACATTACATCTACTCACTAAGCAGGCCTTGGCCCGAACTCTCTCCCCTGGTCCTTCCTCATTCTAAGTCCAAACAGTGAAATGGAAAGGGGGGGGGTACTTAGGCACCCAGTCCTTTCAGTGGACACCTACAGAGCTCTGCTGTCCTTCCTAGGACCCTGGTCTTGTCCCAGGTAATCCTCTAATCATTTGCTGGTTCTTTGAGGCTCCTCTCTCAGGAGCTTTGGAAACAGAGGTTAGTATAGAATCAGGAGGAACTTCATTGTATTTTGAGACATACTACAGACAAGCTGTGTGCTTAATGTTTCAATAGACTCATAGTCTTCCTTGTTCAGAGGGAGGTGGAAACTCCTGACCAGTAATAGGAAGCAAGAGAAGGGAAATAGCACAGGAAGTGGTGAGAATGCAGAGGAGTTTGTAAAGGAGAGAGAAGGCGTGACAGTGCCAAGTGGTGTCTGTATTATCTTCATCTCAAGATCCGGTTGAGTAAGAGTCACTTCCGTTTTACAGTGAGGAAAAATAGCACTTCCGTTTTACAGTGCTATTCCAAGAAGCTCCCCAGGTTCCTCTAGGAAAACCATGCTGGGAATGAAGGGATCCTCCGTGTTAGGAATCAAACATCAATGTTTTCCATTAATAGAGCATGTGTTCTGTTTGCCCTGGTACATAGCTAGCTTTTCATTCCAACATCATCTGAGAAGAGGTCAGATGCAGAGGCTGGGTTAATAAGATACCCAGAGATTCCCTTGCAAGTTCACAATATAGAAGAATGAGCTAGTGCATCAGGATTGGGCAAGCAAAGCAGCAGGAAGGCTTGCAGACTTAGTTTATGAGGAAGCAGAGTCATTGCTGGCCTGGGCATGAGCTCTACGCTTGGGCTAAAGTGGTTTTCCTACCTTGGCATCAAAAGTGGGCAAGAGAGCCCTCCAAATGAGGTAGATCACATTGGGGATGGGAAACAATCATGTAGTTCAGGGTATCATGGATGAAACTTGGGACTTGAAGGCACAAAACCATTCCCTTGTTCATTGATCTGCTAGTATTGAACAAGCCTGAACTTTAACTTACCTTATACAAGGTTATGGTGAGGATTAATCAAGAGGTATAAATGCTTATTTCAGCATCTGACTTGAGACACACACACACACACACACACACACACACACACACACACTCTGTAAAACTAATTGCCCATCTCTCTAGATGTGTCTTGTCAATTTGTTAGGGGAATATGAGGGAATCTCTATTCCTCCATTCAGTTTTTGGGAATGGGAGCATGTTTGCTTAGAGTGGAAGACTGCGTATCATTTTCTTGGGCAGTGCACCCAGCAGTGATATTGTCAGGCAAACATTTTTATCATCTGGGAGTGAACCTGTTTAAGATGTAAAGTCTTAGGACTATATACTCTGGACATGATGAATCTGAAACTCAGGGGCAGCTCCAACACTCTTGTTTTCTTAAGCACCATGGATACTATGATCGTTGCTCCTGTAAAAGCTTGGAAGTCAGGTCTCTGAGAAGGGCTAGTTATCAGGGATAGGATATGTACACTTGCTTGACTCTTGAGGGTGTCCTTTGTTGTAGACCCCATGTGTTCCAGTGGGCACTAAAGGTCATGTTATAATTAAATGATCACTTAGAGGCTGTCATTGTGCAGAGGGCACACGGGCAGCCAATTCATTAGCTGAGAGTAACTTCTTGCAAATTAAAAAATGTTAATGATCAGTTTTGAGGCATTGAGAGCCTATCAGGGACTGCATGCCTGGAATGAGCATTTACCATATGGTAACTTTGGAAGCTAATATTGACTCTCATTATTTTAAACGATTACAAACATTGCAGGTGTTTTATAATAATCTCCATTGTCTAATTAGAACATGCGTGAAATGAGCTCATTCTGTCTGCTAATGAATATTGATTTGAACAGCAGAGGCCCAACACAGAGGCAGGACTGGGGCTGGCTGGTCAACTTGCCACCCGTGCCAGCCCTATTGCTCACTAAATGATTAATCCTAGGATACAGGGCATTTTGACAAGCAGTCGTCCGCTGGGGCCCTCTACCTGATTTGAGCCTGCTCCAGCCTCCAATGTCTACTCTCGTTACGACATCAACTGGGAAACCTGTGACCCTCCCTTCCTTTCTGATCCCTATTTTTTTCTTTCACAATTTCTATCTCATTTTTTAAGCAACTTTGTTTCTAAGTGTTGGAGGGAATCCTGCTGGAATTGGTCATCAACTCATGTTTCAAATACATACCAACTAGTTATGGCTGTCATGTTGCTTTGTGTCAAGTATTTTCTTTCTGACAAGAATGCAAACTTCTCAACAACAAGGGTTTTATCCTGTCCTTACTTTGTGACACTAACCCTGGAGAGCTGTTATTCATGCCACTCCTAGTCATTGTCAAGTGGGTGAGAAAATGATGATCTCTGCTATGTGGGTGTTTTGTATATGCATGCATATTTTAATTTACCAATCAGACAAAAGTTATTGAGCACTAATTATGGCACGGAGGAAAGAATGTTAGGAGCCTTGGCTCCTGATGACTGGAGGCTCCAAGTCTCCCTGGGAAGAAGGCAGATAGACGGGTGTGTCATCTGCTGACATGACTCTCCAGGCTCTTTGGGAGGATTGAGAGAGGCTGAGTTGGAGGGTAAGGGAGCCAAAGATTGAGTCCTCAGCCCAGTGTTGAAGGTTAAAGGGAAGGTGGTGGAGAAGTTGGAGTTCTTAGCTGGCATCTGTGAACCTTGCAGAGTGTGTTTGGGGGAGGGGTATTCAGGGCCGAAGAAGGATGTAAAGGTGGTATTGCAGACAGATTTTCTGCCAAGCAGAGACGCTTTGGTTTTATTTTGAATGTGGAGGGTTTATATTAAGAGAGATTTGCATTTTGCCGAACAACATTTTAGGATCTATAATTCAGGAAAATCACCCTGGAAACACTAAAGAGGTGGGAACTAGAGGCTGGGAGATTAGTAATGACCTATATGAGAAGGGATGAATGTCTGCGCTAAGGTAGAGAGATGGAGAAAACAATACATATTTAGCCCATGAACGTTAGCATTCAGTGTGAGAACATCAACTCATTTCCTCTCTTGATTATGAAAAATTGAGGTAGAAAAGCCTGGAGCGAAATATAAACCCCTGATTACCCACTTCCCAGAATTAACAAGTATTTACATTGTGCCTTATGTATAACACATCTATTTTCATTATAAAAAATTAAAAGTTACAAATACATAGTTTCCATTTTGTTCTACCCACTGCCTCACTGGCACTGTCAAGAAGTGGGTACTTATTATTCTAGTCCAGGTTTCCTACATAGCTTTATGTTTCATTATTCATAGACATCATAAAATTGTCACTACAGTTTTCAGCAAACTAGTCTTGCTGTTGATACGTTTAGCTCAACTTTACCCATTTGATCTGCTATAGTTAACTAAGTGCTGGGCACTCCAGCTGATCATATGCAGGAAGGTGCTTCTAGAAGATAGGCTAGAAGTAGAACATTGAGTCTTCAGGAATGCAGACTTTCTGATCTATTCTTCACTGCCTGAAGCAGGATGACTGCCATCCTTTTAACTTCCCAATAGTAGATACTGTGTCTCTCCCTTTCCTTCCCAGAACTTTCTATTATGGGCCTTGAAAGTTTTGCCTCTACTGTGAGTGCTTTTTCCCTGGTTTTTCTTGAGTTTCCAGAGAGATTGGGTAACTGTCCATATGGGTATTGGTCTTAAGATTTTCTCTCCTTTGGGTGACACTCTCATACTCTTTTGGATCATTAGTCATACTTTCTAGACTTGTTGGAGTTCTTTTATAGTCCAGGCACCAAATCTTTCTCTGGAAAGGCTTTTTTGAAAATAACATCTTCTCTCCATTTCCCTCTTATCTTTTTGCTTTGTTTATGGCATGTTTTCCCAGAAAGGGGTTTTTACATTTTGAAGTTGGAAAATTTATTAATTTGGCCCTCTGTGTGTTCTGCTTTCTTAGGTATTGTCTAAGAAATATTTTCCTATTTTGATACTGTAAAGATAGCAGGCATTGCCCCATATTTTCTCCTAGCAGTTTTTCTTCTGACCATAAGGTTTCTAATACAGCAGGGTTATGTTTTGTGGTGTTGTGAGAGGCGGAAAATAGGCTTTTCTTATTATTTATTTTCTTCCCTTAATAGCCAGTAGTCCCACAACATTTATTAGCAGTCCCTGTCCACTGACTCACAGTCTACCTCCCTTTTCTGCACCCAGCTTTGCTTCAGGCCCTCAGTTCTTTGAGGGCATTCTCTTTTGACCCATCTGTTTATGTGTTCCCACTGAGTAAGCACCAAAGTCATGTTTTAAAAATCCCGGGGGAGTTGGGGAGATGTCTCAAGCTAGTCCAGCGATGGCTCTGCTAGTATGTGGACCTGAGTTTGGATCCACAGCACTCTTGTAAAACAGATGAGTATGACGGTGTATAACCCCAGCACAGGGGAGGTGCAGACCAGACGAAACCTGGGGCTTGCTGGTTGGCTAGTCTCACCAAATCAGGCCAAATGAGAGACCTGGTCTCAAAAATAAAATAGAAAGTGGAAAGTGATTATGGAAGAAGTCTGAATTTTGGACCCCAAGTACACATGTACACACATGCACCCACCTACACATGTGTACCCATGAACATGTATACTCCTACATAAACAGATAAATAAAAGCTGCAGTACTTTAACTCCCCAGCCCATCTCTGTGACTATCAGCACTACACGTGAGACTCTCACCTAGTCATTTCTGAGAGCTAAAGCTGAATCTGAGGCAACCATGATTTAGTGTTGGGGAAAACTTGTCTCCTGGCTTGGGTCTTGGAAGATTTACCCTGTGATCATGCTTTGTATGGAATTGGGGCACAAAAAAGAAATTTCATGGCTTCCCAGATATCTCTCCAGTCTTGAGAGAAAGGAGACATTTTTAATTTGGCAGTGAGAATAGTTTGGGGGAGAGTGAGAGAGTGTTCATTCACTGGCATCTTATTCCTGGATGTCACCACAGAGCACACAGTTGCATCTGGGCCAGCTCTCGGGCCTTGCTGTCCTAAAGAGTGCTCTGCAGCGCTTGAGAGGTCAGGCATCACCTTTCTTCAACTCCAGGATAGAGGCTCAGAGTGAGAGGGATTTGGGGTAGCTCAACCTGCTGTGTAACTGTGCACATTGTCTTTAAACAACTTCACAGAGTGGACAAGGAAAGCTTTCTCCTTTCAGAAGGAGACTGTGATGACCAAACTCTTGTCTTACTTGACAACTTGCCCTTGTCAACATAGTGAATGAGCCAAGGTCCTGAGTTAGCCAAAGTGGACTTTGCTTCAAGATCATCATATGGAGGGCTGATCCTGAGTTCTGCCACTGGATCAATTCTAGAGTCTCAAGACTGGGAAGTTCTGCCATATTATTTTGTCCAACGTGACCTTTAGTTTTTGTGGAGGTGGCAACTGGGATGGAGGAAGGCTCAGTAGCTAGCCTAGGTTCAGTGTTAGGGAGAGGCAAGAAAGAACCAGAACCTAGGATTCTGGATCCCGCTCCTACTCACGTCTACTCTGCACTTTAATGGAGAGGTGAAGGTGGAGTGTCCTAAATTGTTCAGGTGCTGTGCTGAATCAACACCAACTGGATGGCTTATAGAGAACAATAATTTCTTTCTCACATTTTTGGAGGTTACACAGTTCCAGATCTAGGTGGGAGCCGACTCAGTGCCTGGTGAAGGTCTGCTCTTTGGTTTGCCTTCTAGGTAGGTCTTCACACAGAAGGGGGAAGGCAGCTCTTGGAAGCCTGTTTTTACAAGGGGATTTATTAATCCCTTTCATGAGATCTATTCTCATGATCCAATCATATCCAAAGACTCAATCTGCTAGTATTGGTGACAGTTTCAACATACAAATTCTGGGGAGAAAATAAAAAGTCTCTGTGTGTGTGTGTGTGTGTGTGTGTGTGTGTGTGTGTGTGTGTGTGTTTGTTGTATATATGTACAGGTATGTGGCATATCTGTGTGCATACACATGTGTATGATGCATCTGTATATACCTATGTGTGGTATATGTGTATGTACATGTGTTGCTGTAGATGTACATGTATGTGGAGGCCAGAGGGGTTGACACTAGCGTCTTTTTCATTTAATTTCCATCTTCTTCTTCTTCTTCTTCTTCTTCTTCTTCTTCTTCTTCTTCTTCTTCTTCTTCTTCTTCTTCTTCTTCTTCTTCTTCTTCTCCTTCTCCTTCTCCTTCTCCTTCTCCTTCTCCTTCTCCTTCTCCTTCTCCTTCTCCTTCTGCTTCTGCTTTTTTGTTTTTGTTTTTTTTTCGGATGGACTCACTCTGTTTAGCCCTGTCTGTCCTAGAACGCACTCTGTAGACCAGACAGGCCTCAAACTCACAGAGATCTCCCTGCCTCTGCCTCCTGAGCACTGGGATTGATAGCCTGTGTACCACTTCCTACTCCATCTTCTTATTTTTAATTAAGAATATTTATCACATTATTTGTTTATTTGGGGGTGTATATGTGTGTAGGTGTGTCATGACACACCTGACAAAGTCAGGGGACATCTCGTAGGTCCTGGGGATCAAACTCAGGCCATCAGGGTTGACAGTAAGTACTGTACCCCCAGAGCTATCTCTCCAGTCTTTGCCTTATTTCTAAGACAGTGCACCTTCCTGAAGCTGAAACACACTGATTTCACTGGAGTGGCTGACTAGCTAGCTCCAGGGGTTAACATGTCTCTGCTCCCTTGGAATTACATAGATGGACTCTGTAATTTCATACCCTCCCCAAGCCACCTCAAAAAGAAATTTTAGGTGGAGAAATCTGCCAGGTCTTTTTCTTTGTATTTCTCCTGTATCACAGAGGGAGTTGAAAGGTATAGGATTTTGGGTTATGGGGAGAGATTGCAATTCCAGAGGTGTTGGTTCCTGGAAATAGTTAATTTCTATATCCTCAGAGATAGTTCCCAGGCGAGGTATAGACTGAAATATGAGGGGGTTAAAACAAACCTATAATAACCCTGAACTTCCATTCTTATGGACAGTAAAAGCACTTGGCATGTACTTGGAAGTTTATATAGGTAAATCTCACTCCATATGTATATTCCGTTAAAATGCCACTTACATCTCAGGAAAGAGGCTTTCAGGTCTGAGTCCTGTGTCCTCAGTACGTGGTCTCTTTAGTCTCATCCCCTGAGAGGTAACCAAGAGCTGGGCTACATCAATAATCTTTATTGTGTTGGCAGTCACTTAGGGTAACCATTCAAAAGGAGATTTCTCATGCCTGGTACTGGGGTTTTTGTTAGTCCATGGTTCTTGTGGGGTGCTGTTTGCCTAAATGGTTTAATTTTGTGTGTGTGTGTTTGTGTGTATACATACACTTATATATATTTTGTATAAATTTAGGTAAGTACTAAATAATGATTCCTTGAGGCTTTATCAAACAGCCTTGGTGTTTGAGAGTAGGGGCTTACACGAGAGGGGGTTGAGAGAAGATATCTGGGAAGGGCTGGAGCAGGGAAAGTGATATAATCAATTCTATTTCAGTTAAAGCATATTAAAATAAATAAAATAACTAAATAACTGATTACATAAAGTTTCAAGAAATAAAAATTCATTCATAAACAAGATTACTTTAAAAAATTCCTTCTACTCCCATTGACCAGAATTATTATTTTGAAAGTCTTCTTGCTTCCTTTCTGGTTGCTATTTACTTTTGAGTGACTGTCCACATTATAGCCTGAGGTTCTTTGATTGTCGTCTAGTAGGTCAGCAGATAGGAAAATAAGATCAACAAAATATCTGGTTGAAACAGCAAGCCTCCAAGAGAGATAAGAATAGTCATCTGACTTACATCCACAGCTTCTAAAGAAACTTCTGAAGACTGCTGGAGTTTGGAAGAGAACCCTCAGAGTATCTCACCTTCCCCAGATCAAGAAATGAGGGAGGGCCCACCCTGCTTCTTGATGGAAGAGGTATCTATACATTAGTTTAGTTTTGGTTTCAGAGATTGAACCCAGGCCCTCATGCTAAGCAAGAGCTCTGTGGTTGACCAGTATCAGTAGCCCCCGCACAGTGGTGATGGGCATCCTGGACAACTAAAAGAATATGTGGTTGTTACACTTCCCTTTCCACTTGAGACTCAAAGTGGACATTTGGCTCCAACCAAATGCTGCCTCAGTCCTTTCTGTCTTACCATCTCCAGTCCACTGGGACAAACCACCCATCTCTGAGAGACAAAATACAGAAGTCTCAAAATACACGCCTCTTTCTGCCCTCGCACAGTGGTGATGGGTATCCTGGACAACTAAAAGAATGTTTCTTGGTTCTTCATGACTTTGGACAGATGGAGAACCTTAGGAGCAGCTTTGTCTGTTTTAAGATGAGCTTTCATTACAACCCTCTGCACCCCAGGGTCTTTCCCCTTCATCTCGCCATGCATACAAGTATGTGTTTGCTAAACCTGTCCGCTTTACAGTGGGCGACTGTTGTGAGATAACATTTAACAAGAAGGTTTACGTGCTCCCTGGAGGAGTAAGGACTAGGAAAATCTCTGGCGGGCTGTAGCCTCGTCATTGAATAAGGTGGTGTGAAGTAAGGGGCCAGAAGTGGTGGCTACCAGGGGGCAGAGGGAGTCCTCTGAGTTGAGACATTAAGGGTCCTTGGGTGTGACACCAGGCAAGATGGGAGGAGGCAGAGCAATCCAAAGACTTTGCCTGGGAGCAGAGGGAGCAGAGGGAGGGTGGGAGCCACCATGCGTTTGTGAGCTCTGCTCCCTTTTGGAAATTAACCATCTCGTTGCTTGGATTGTGACACTAGATTGGATTTTTGATGCCGTTAACAGAAGGAATGTTTTCAGAGCAGAACCTTTTGATGCTTCTCTCATCTTTCTTCCCTTGCTAATAACTTCCAAGACAGAAATGTGGGCTAGGGAGATGTGGCATCAGCAGGATCCCTGCGGCTCACTGGTTAGCTAGACTAGACTGCTTGGTGAGATAAAGATAAGCGAGAGATCCTGTCACAAGAACAATGGCTAGCAACAGGGAATGACACCTTAGGTTGTCACCTGACCTCCACATGTATGTACACACATGCACATGCACGCCTGCAGACAACAAGCACCTGCACACACAATCACACAACATAGAGGTCCACACTTGTACCACCCCCTCTCTTTCTCAAAGCTGCTGCTAACATGGGCCACAGGTTTTGAAAGATTTATTAAGCATCTGCCTATCATGTTTTTCCAACTGGTTCACCCCCCCTACCCAATTTTCAGGTGGCTAACATTTGACCTTAACTCAGTTTCTTTGCTGGGTATCTTGTACTGACCTTAACTCAGTACCTTTGCCAAGTGTCTTGTGAATCTATTTCCATCATTCCTTCAGCCACAGAGCCTTCACACCGGACAGTTCCTTCTATTGGGAGGCTTTGTCTTCTATCCCAGGGAGTGCACCAGTCACCGATCAGTGATGCATGTTTAGTGAGAAGGTTTGAGATATTCTGAGGACCACACAGCCATGATAGACAGAAGACTCCCTTCAGCTGCTCCCAGCTCTGGGCGAGAATAGAACTCATGCATTCAAGTTGTTCCATTTATGGTGGAAGTTGGTCAAGTTCTGGTGGCAATCTTAAACTTTTTTTTAAAGGTAGCCTTAAACAGGTAGCATTTTCAAAAATCTTCCCTTAGTTTTACCGAATGGAGAAAGCTCAAGAGAACTTCTCAAATGGGAATGTCTAAGGAAAAGATACTTGTTGACCCAAATGGTCTCTCACTTTGCCCTTCTGGGCTGGGTTGTCCCTCTCCTGTCTTAGATGATGATAGCCTTTAAGCCTTAGAAAGCTACTCAATCCTAAGCCTCATGATTTTACCTAGACATCATTTAACTAGGGATAGTCAATTAACAAGAGACATGGCTCTAGATTCTACACTGCTTAACACTTAGTCTAAGATCCTTGAAAAGGAGTTAGGAAAGTCAGAGTCCATGAGATAGTTCCCCTCAAGGCTTCACCTTAAGAGTCCCCATAGAATCAAATTTTTATTACTTTCTTATGTTTTCGATTGAGAAAAACTTGGGAATTACCCCCGTTTATTCAATGACTTTGGTACCTCTGTGGACACTGCCTCCCCCTCCAAATCCTCTGCTTTTGCATTCACCCAGTCTCCCTCCAAGAGGAAACTCATTCCTTGGGGTAATCAATGTCCCTCTCAGCCAGAACCCTGTTACCAGGGCAACCATTCCAGGCAGTCGACTTGGGCTCATTGAGATGCAGATGCTGAACCCAGGGCCCAAAGAAGGGCAACTGCTATCAGAGTGGGCAGTTTTTGGCAACTCTGGAGTGTATTATACCAAGTGGGACATGGTAATTATGTATTTGTGGCTTTCACTGTGTGCCAGTTTAACGGCCACAAATTCATTGTTGTTTTAAAATTCTTATTTTTCTCCCTAGACCACTCAGCAAAAGATGGAAATTGGTGCCAGAGGGCAGATTTCTTTCTGGAAGAGACATCACTTGGGTAGAAAATAAGTGCAGTGATTTAATGTCATCTGATTGGCTGTGAAGTTTTGTCCATTGGTGGGTGCACAATCTCAGCATGACTGGCCAATGGGTCACCTAGGGCCCAGAGCTGTGTCAGTATGTGTATCCACAATAAAAGATGAACTGGGCTCTGGTGTGGGGCTTTACTTCTCTTGGAAAAGAGGACCAGTTGAAGACTTGGAGATCATTGTTCCCTCTTTGTCCCTGGCTTTGTTTCCATATTGGTGAATCTCCACCTTCAAGAAGATGGATTTCTGAAATCAAACTTGTTTACTAAAATGATATGCTTCCCCTGACCCTTGCTCATGACAGCTTGGTAAATGAGTCTATAATATGGTGGGTGTGATCAACTTGAATGCAATTTTCCTGAAGAATCTCCAATCATACATTAGCAAGAACAATAATGGCTAACAAGAATGAAATGCTTATTGTGTATCATATTTCCCATCAACTATAATCTTACTTGAGTTATAGTAGGGCTGTACAAAATACCACACTAGAAAGGATTTCACAAGGGTCTCTGCTTAGCTTTCAAGTTAGTTCAGATGAGAGGGTTTAGGATATAAAATTGAAAATATGTGTTCGACTCCTGGACACCACTCATTTTAGTCTGTGGAACCTGGGCCCAATCACTCCAGCTCTTTAAACCTTGGTTGAATTTGGAGCAAAAAGGGAGAGAAATGAGTCATAAGTGCTTTGGGGACTGCTATGGTAGAAGTGGAAATAAGGGTGCATAAATTATCTGCTCTCTAGAGTAGTTTCTGGTGAGGAAACTGAAGCACCGAGAGGGTACAGAGCTACTTTGTGGTGGAGCTGGGACTCTAACATGTGACATTTGCTTCCAAATCTTTTGTTGTTACTTTGCTGTGGCTAGGAACAAAATGGAAGACTGTTCTTGCTCTTATCCTGAGGGAATACCAATTGGCATCTACACAGTTTTCATCCTGAGGGAATACCCATGGGAGGTCTACATAGTTCTCATCCTGAGGAAATACCCATTGGAAGTCTATATAGTTCTCATTCTGAGGGAATACCCATGGGAGGTCTACATAGTTCTCATCCTGGCGGAATACCCATTGGAGATCTACATAGTTCTCATCCTGAGGGAATGCCCGTTGGAGATCTACATAGTTCTCATCCTGAGGGAATGCCTGTTGGAGATCTACATAGTTCTGTCAATCTTGCATAAGTACTTGACGCAGGGTCACTGTAAAAGGATGGGGTAAAAAAGGACACTTGGGACCTTTTTGCAGGGAAGGTTTTTTATTCCTCCTTTTACTACAGCAGTACATACTCTTTTAGGATACTGGCTATCTATGTACCTGGCTGTTTACAGCCCACTTATGTTGTTTGGATTATCATCCTTATTTGATCCCATCCTTTGTGGGGGATTCTCAAGCTGTAGATTTGAGGATGATCAGATTCTCCTCTCTGAGCTGGGCATTTTGCTCGAAGAACACTGTTGTGCGGAAGGATCTTGTGTCCATGTTTATTTATTTGCTATTCAGAAGGATAGACTTGGGGTTAGTGCCAGGTGGTTGTGAGCTGCCCGATATGGGGGCTAGGAACTGAACTCAAGTCCTCTTGAAGAGCTGTGATTTTGCTGTTAATTTGCTGAGTTATCTCTCCAGCTCCCAGATTGAATTTCTTAAAGCAAATAATTTTAAAAGCAAGTATTAAGTCATATTGTAGACAAAGCAAGCCATGGTTCTTAGCCTTGGCTTTACATCAGAATAAATGCATAACTTTAAAATATTCTGATGTATAGTTCTTAACCCTCCCAATCAGAAAGCCTGGTGTGAAGTGCCCTGAGATGTGCCCTGAACATTGACAATTTTAAAGGCTCCCAACCTGGTCTTAATATGCAACCTGGCAGGATGCGGCGATGGCGGAACAGTTATGCATTTAGATGCTCTGCCATGGCTGTCAAAGTTCTTAATTTTTCAACCAAGGATTTCATGTTTTCCTACTGTGTTGATGGTTGTAAACTATGGAGCCAGTTCTGAAGCCAGGATTGAGTGCCACTGGAATAGAATAGCATCCCCACAGGAGAAAAAAAAAAATCATGCATGCTAGCTGATAGTCCTCCAGGGAGCAACTTGTCAATCAAATGGAGCACTGATACACTGGAGACTTTGGACAATGCCTTGGTGATGCCACATCTTGTGGCAGTATTTTTTTTTTCCTTTTTAAGAGAACTTGAAATCTGTTCCTGAGAGAGTTCTTAACCTTGCTTGCAAGTTTTGTTTGGAAAAAATCCACACGTGTCCCACTAGACACAGTGCTAAGGTCCTTGCGTGAGCCCCTCTTTCAGCTCAGGCATCTGTTTCCATGCAGATTTTGGCAGGTGGACTTGGGGCTGTTGCCCAGAATCTCCCGACCTTTCTAGAACCTTGTTCCATCATCGGTTTCCCACCGACTCTCTTGAATTTTTGTGCTCTCCTTTTCTTCTGGCACTTTTTCTTTTTCTAAAAGTAACTTTCCTCCAAGTACTACTCTTCTTCAATAAGCCGTTAAGAAATGTAGCTGATCCTCACTGCCTCCATGTCCGCAGGACCCTTCCTCAACTCTGTAGTTAGTTACTCTTCTGCAGATCCTTGAAAGGTCTTTCTGCCAGCTTGCCTGGCCCCTCCCAAGAGCCGAAATTGCTTTATCTCAGTTCCCATCCTCAGAGGAACCTGTCAGCATCCAGCAACTGCTGGCACCTTGTTAAAAATGGAGCTTCACCACTCCCACCCAGAATTCAGATTTACCCGTCCGAATCTCCTGAGGAATAGGCCTTATTGTTGTTTTAAAAATCAATGCCATTGATTCTTAGACGCAGGGATGCTTAAGACCACTGCTCTGTGGATATTTGTTGAGTGAGTCGAATCTTAGCATTTGTAAAACTCATGTCACCTTTAGTTTTCACTTCGGATGTTTGCTTTTTATCTAAGATACACACCATTGAGAAATGGTTGAGAATAACGATTTAAAGCACGAGCCCCAGGGGCCACGCTGCCTACCTTGGGATTCCAGCTCTGTAACTCACCCATCACCTGCTGTTTTAGTGTCTCCATCCTTCCTATGGGATAATAGTACCCACCTCACAGGGTTGAGGTCGACTTGGATAAGTTAATGTTTACAAAGCATCCAGGACACTACCTGTACCTGGGAAGTGTTCAATGAAAGTGCCTGTAAGAGTCTATAGGTTTCCTTTATTTTTATACTCATATTAAATTGTTATTCTCTCCTAAGCTACAGTTAACAGGACTGACCAAGGAGTTTCAAGTCTTTGTCAGCTCCCTGTGCGGTTAGCTGGTTCTCATGAGTTGCTTGAAACCACTGTCTTTCCCCTCTACTTTTAAAGCCCCCATTTTCAATCAGTTTTTCCTCAGGTACCTTGGCCCACCTGAAGAACACACTGGCTATCCATCAGCAGTAATGGTTCCCCACAGCAGTCGTTTTCACCTGGTACTCCTCAGCTAACTGGGCATGTGGATTTATGGTCTTCTCTGATATAACTCCTAATCTGGTAATACTGAGTCAATTATAACGTGCCGAGACAAAAAGCATCTGAAGCTAGAGAAGGAATGAGGCCGTTAAAGGTGTGGAGAACTGGCTGTCAACGCTTTCTAAGCCTCAGAATCATTCGGAGATAGATCAGGCCTGGGACTCAACATTAGCGGTTGGAGGTGAAGCGAGTTTCTTGTGAGACAAGCCTTTGTATTTGATGAACTCTATGCAACTTATTCGGATCAAGTGCCTCAAATACATGGCAAGAAAACAACCTGCAAAAGGCCAAGAGGGAGATGGCGATGAAGCAGATGATTTAATGGGCCATCTCTCCTGTAGTTAATTTCCCTAGATCTCTTGTGCTATATTGATTTTACAAATAGCTATTGTCACATCTGCCCCTTTGGCCTGTGGGAACTAGTGGGTTTTTAAAAATTGAATTGGGGAGGGGGAGTACAGATTAATCAATATCAAGATTTATTGACTTGGGACATTTATATTAACAGTAGCGAAGTTGGGAATCATTTAAACCTTTTTAATACTTGATTAAGTAGCATGGTCGAGTGTCGAAAGTATATTTTGAAACTATTACCCTTCGTGGATTTGAAATAACTCTCAACTCCACTTCCTGGAATGCCTGTCTTTATTAGTGAAGCTGGCGGATTTTGTGTTATGGTAGCAATCATCTCAAGATACTTTTCAAAGGCCAAGTGATGATCATAAGGAGAGTCTCAAGGTTCTGCTTGTTCATGACATTTTTTCTGATTTCTCCCTTTAAAATAACTTCTCCAAACTTTCAGGTTATGTCTTTGACAGTTTTATTTTTAGAGATGGGAATTCTATTCTTTGTGCAAAATATGCCTACTGCCTTTAAAAAGTCAACAACTACTTTGTCTAATTGAATAATTAATGTCTCTCTTTTTACCGAGAAAGGGTTACGTTATTCTTTTTCAAGGGCATAAGTGAGAACACTTCCAATATAACCTGCTCCTAACAGGGCTGCTCTTCTTATCATCATGCTTGAGGGGGCCTTATTATTAAGAAGGAAATCATTTTGAATTGTCTAGTCTGGTGAGAGAGGTGTGTTTATAATCAACCGCCTATGGTATCTTTTTAAATGATCTTATGAAAAGTTTGGATGTGGCAGAAGCAATTATGGCTTTGCTCTAGGGATGATGTAGTTCATGGATTTAAGGTAGTTGTTAACTCATCGTTTTTCCAAGACCCTCTAAAATGAAGAAAAGGTGCTACATTGGTCTGAGGCGCTGCTGTAGGGTTAGGGAAGCCTCTTTGTTCTTCAAGGGCAGAGGTCAGCTAGATGGGAGTTGTGGAGAGTCAGGTTGCTTGGGCATGGCCCAAGTTCACAGCTGTTGCTTGAGAAATGGTAGATGAGTTCTACTGATCTATACTAATAAGAAGTGAGTTGTGTTTGTTGATAAAGAAGTGAGAGCCTTCTGTCAAATCTAATGTCTTCCTGTTTGCTCTCTATCCACTCACTTCCCTTAGGACGTCCTTGAGACACTGAGGTCATTCCTCCTGTAAGTGGCCAGCTGCCTACTTTCTGCCCTTCCTCCATCCTGGCTGGAGTTCGTTGCTTTGTTTTTATTGCCCATCATCTGTGACTTCTTGGCAGGGTCTTACAGGAAGTGAACATCCACTCTGCAGGACCCATCATGAAGCACTCCTCTAACCTCTGATGTTGAAAAATGTGTGCCAAGCCTAACTCTTAAGCACTTGGCAAATGTTAGCTCTGTCTTTTTTACATTCTCTGTTTCCTTTAAAAGATGGTCCAGGCAAGGACAAGAAAAGTGAATGATAATGGCAGTGAAGAAGATAACGATTTATTGAGAATCTATTATGGGCTGACTCCTAGGTTTTTTCAGGCACGGATGTTATTTCATTAAATTCCTCAAAACGTGACCCCAAATTTTCATTATAATATCTCTCTTTTATTTATGGTAAAACTGAGTCACAAAAAGGGTTGATTGTCACTTAGATAGCAAGTCACAATATCAGAGCCTTTCTTTGAAGTCAGTGCTGGCTGCACCCTAATCCTGACCATATAGTTCCCTGGGAATTTTCTGCCTTATTAGGGATTCCATGGAAAGTTTGACTAGCTGGATGCCCAGGGAGCTTAACTTTTGTATTTATCTCCTGCGAGCTAATCTCAAGGGTACGCTCTCGTAAATTCCCCCAGGACTTCTCTTATCCTGTGTAATCCTAAACTGTCCTCAAGATGTTCCTGGAAGACAACAGCCAATAAGATGGCCATTGTTCTTGAGAATCTCTCTGCTCCAGTTCTTGCCAAGTTTTCCTCTCTGGAGATCTCATGCAACCCACTCAAACTGAAACTCTAAGCAGCCTCTTCTCTAGCCACTATTTCTTTTCTTTCTTTCTTTTTTCTTTCCTTTCCTTTCTTTCTTTTTTTCCCTTCTTCAGAATCTAAGAACTACATTGACTTCATTGACGAGGCATTCAGGTAGAACCTGGATTTTATAACTCCTAGCTCAGGAGACTTGTCACCACATCACACTGTCTGCCAGTCATCTTCTTTAGCCATATGTGCTTACTTAGGAGGCTAAGGCAGGTTTTATTTCCTCTATGACTTGCCTGAGGACAAATCAAAGAGAGCATGGCTAATAACTTGTGTCACTGGAAAAAAGAGGCAGAGCCATCTTAAGAGGGAGAACTCTTGGGGTGGAGTGGGGGCTACGGTAGAAGAGAGTTCAGGTGCAGCGACACTAGTCACCTTACTCTGTGCACAGCTGGGAGGCAGAGCTTAGACTTCAAAACTTGAGAGCAATAGGATTTGGATGTCTAAAGCACCTGCTGGATGCTGGTCTTCAAGCAGAGTGTGTTCACTGCAAGGCTCATCAGTGATCATTTATTTTATCATGAAAAGGGACGAATAAGTTTACTATATTTTTGCATGTGTTTATCTTCAATACAGTGTTATTTGTAAAAACACGAGATTAGAAATGATCTCAACAAAGGGATGATGTGATAAATTATGAAGCGTCGGTACAGTGAACTTTGCAGTGAACTTTCACAGAGCAGTTCAAAGACTGCACGGGAGTGGAAGTAGCTGCGGGATGCATCTTCAAGGAGTCAAGAACTGATGGCCACACAGCAGAGCCTCTCTAAGGCTCATGCCCACTAGGTTCTTGCTACCGTGACTGTTTCCAGATGCCCACTCTTAAAACACAGCTGGCACCCGATCTGCAAACTCAGCACCTCTCCAGATCTGGCTCACCTCTTCACCTCCACAGTCAGAGCACAGCCAGTGCTAGTGGACCACGTGGCAGCAGGATGCTCAGCAACACAGCCTATTTTTACATAGTTTTAATATCTGAGGTGAGATGATCTGATAGCAGGTGATCTTCTGTGTCCTACAGCATTCATGTACCCTCTGAAGGAAGGGCAGAGTTGCTGCTGCTTCTACATATTCATTTGCACTTAGCGAACTGGGACAGAGCTCATTTTAGTTGTGCCTGGTTAAGGGGATTTATGGATTATGTGATACAGTGTTTTTTTTTTTAAACCAACTTTCACAAAAAGGACTCATACATGGCTTATGTAAACTCCTTTAAGGACTGTTGATTGAAGATAATACCATTGTTATTATTATTTAATAGAAGTAAATTCCATACATGAACACTGCATCTGTATTACTCCTTTCCCCTCCCTAGGCCTCCAATTTCTCCTTCCCCCTCCCAAATTCATAATCTTTTAAAAATTATTATATATATACATGCACATATGCAAATATAGCCTATTGAGTCTACTGAGCTTTGGTCAATATCCAAGGGTGACCATTTGGGATTGGACAACTTACATCAGAGTTCTTCTCTGAAGGCAACTGATTATCCCTCTCTTGGAAGCCATTGACCTCTTCTATCTCATCCAAGGGTGGGACCATGTAGAATTTCCCCTGTCCCCGTTAGCATGTCAACTGGTATCTTCATTTTTCTGGTTTTCTTTAGGCAACCCTGTTGTTGGCAGTTCATGGGTTCATTTTACCTGTCATGTCTCAGGGACTCAGTCTACCAAGAAGCATTCTGAGCCTCTGGCTTTTATAATCTTTCTGCCCCTGAAGATAATACTGATTTTTTAAAAAAATCACCCAATAATAAAATGGTAGAGACTTACATAAAATAAAAACTAAGTGAGATACATGTGGAGGTATGTCTGTGTACCAGTTACTTTTATAGAGCCATGACGAAAATACCTGAGAGAACAACTTAGAGGAAGGATTGATTTTTCTCACGGTTTCAGAGATGTTAGTCCATTGTCTTCGTCTCCGATGATTCTAGGTCTCGGATGAGACAAAACAGCATGGTGGCTGATGGTGGTACATGGCAGAGGCTACTCATCTCAATGTAGACAGGAAGCAGAGGAGGCCACAGCATAGCTATAACCATCAAAGGCATATTCTTAAGAACCTATTTCTTCCAACAAGGGCCTACACCCTAAAGTTTCCAGAACCTTCCAAAATAGTACCACCAGCTGGGGGAAAGCAATCATTCAACATATGAGCCTGTAGGGTGACACTTCATGTTCATATCATAACAGTGGGTATATATACACATATGCATTTAATGTGAGTATGTATTATCTGGGAAGAGATACTGCTTTAAGAAATGACTCTAAGGTCCCTAGGCTTAGCAGAAATGAGGCTTCCTCAACATCCTTATGGCCAGTGGAGGCCAGCTGAGCAGAGTAAGAGATTTACAAGACCCTGGCTTGCTTCACTTCCTCTGTGATGCATGCAGTTGATGAATAAGGTAAATAAATGTAGATCTTCACAGGATGTTTTCCACCATAGTCTGTTGGTTTGAACTCAAGTCTAGAGTCTATTCCTGACTGCACAGGAAGCTGGGAGTATCTAGCTATGAGTCTATTAGATTAAGGAAAATCGTTTAGAGAACAATAGCCATTTTTGATCTGAGTGAGGGATGGAATATATAGAGAGAGTATTTTGGAGCGCTCAGAATGTTGAGGTTAGATTTCAATGTAGAGAATTTTATTTATTAATTCAACATTTGTTTACCAAGTAGCATGTGCCAGGCACATTCTTGGCTCTGGGGATGAACAAAACAGACAAACATTTCTTCTGCCTGGATGCTTACATTTGAGAAAATAGCTTGAATAAAAAAGGTTCAGTTGAACTGAGGAGCAAGCAAGGATGGAGGACAGAGCAAGGGTTGATGTTTGAGATATTTCATTTTGAACCACATGACTTAAAGCTGTGGATGCAAATGGCCATGCCTTTACATACTGGTTTGCATAGTCAGGAGCTTACCATGAGATTTTTCAACAAAGTACAACCTCTCAAGTCTTCGGATTGTTTCTTCTCAGTAACTAGAGAAAGTATGGTGCTTTCCATGTAAGGGTGCTCTGCTTGTTAAATGAAACAAAAAACATGTGGCAACCAGTGCACTGCCCTACTACATAGTAAGCTTCTAGTAAATGAAGATTAATGACAGTGATATCATGAGGTAGCAGTTACTAGGGAGGAGGGAGGCTTTGTCCATGAAGGTTCCCTAGGCTAATAATTCACCAAAACAAGGCAGATTTCACTGAACTTTCTTCTTGTTTTTGCTACCCAGGTAGTTAACAGGCTATTGTTTTGTTTAACTTTTAAATTTTAAGAAACATCAAAATATATATTTTATGAAATATGTCTTGAAAATGAATGTCAATCTTTTTTTTTTTTTTAAATTTTTCGAGACAGGGTTTTTCTATGTAGCTTTGCGCCTTTCCTGGAACTCACTTGGTAGCCCAGGCTGGCCTCGAACTCACAGAGATCCTCCTGGCTCTGCCTCCCGAGTGCTGGGATTAAAGGCGGAATGTCAATCTTTTAAAAAATATTGAAACTATAGAAAAGGGTCAATAAAAGGGATAGCCATCTACAACACCCTCGCATTTGGAAACAAATTATTTTACCATGATGGTGACTTCCTTCCTGACACTTGTCCCTAAATAATCTCAAGCCAAAAAGAGAGACTGAAGTCCTCAACCCAGCCCTGACTGCTCAGGCTTGGTGTGAACTCTGAGTTCTTTCGGTAAGAGGTTCTCTCTAAGCCACAACCAACCTGATGGGTTTTTTGCCTTGATTGGATCCTCAGTCCTAAGGCTCTGTGTCCATTTTTAGCTCCTTTATATTACATGTTCTGGAAGCCTCTGTTCTCTGAATACTAAGTAGCATTTTTCTGTTAACTTTTTTGCTTTGGGGCAGTTGTTAGAACTAGGTAAGTTTATGAAATCATATAAAAAAAAAGAAAAGAAAAAGGAGGTGATATGGCTCTTTCCCAGTACATGGAGGTCTGCAGCCTTTCCTGGTCCTTGGAAATTACTCTATGGGTTGAATAACATTAAATGATTATTTATTCAATCAACCTCTCTCCTTTAAGGAATGAAGCATCCAAATAATTACCAGGGCCTCATCCCGGGGTAATGGCAGTCCTTTGCTCACAAGATGGACTGTTACTATTTGTCAACCACACTGTGCCCACTTGAGTGTGGGATTCTTTGGTTTATGTATTTTTCTCTAAGAGAAAAAGAAACAATAAGATAGAGGTTTTGGTCTAGTTGACAACCTGTCTTAGGGAAGGGTTTTTCTCTGTTGTTTTGAGAAGGAAGAATTTCAGGAGAACTTTGTAAGACAGGAAAGCAAGCAAGCAAAGAAGTAATGAAAGAAGGAAGGAAGGAAGGAAAGAAAGAAAAAAGAACAAAATTAGCAACTGTGTTCGGGGAGCTTCCTGGCGTTTTCCTGAGTTGAGTTCTGATTTCATTTGGATTTTCCCTATCTGCTGAAGTTTACTTTGGCTTCTCATGGGCTTCCTTCCAAGGTCTGGATAATGCAAATTGACAGTGTAAACAAAGCTGTGGGGGGAAGTTGGGCGCTTACTGTAACACTTTAAAGACAAATATTTCCTTTATTCCTACAACTAAGTTTTAAACACAAGTCTGGCGGAGGAGTTGAAAGGTCTTGTACACACTTCTTGCTTACAGACAGTTGATATGCTAATTAAAAGTCATTCCTAGCTGCTGATGCTGGTATTCCAAAATTCTGTTACCAGGAAATGCATTGCGGCTTTTAGCCATAGGAAAGCATAACAATCAGTGTTTAAATGGCATTATTTAGTCTTACTAAATTAGACAGGTTTTCTTTATCCTTTATCCCATTAAGCTGTTTCAGAGGTTTTATAATTGAACATGCAAACCAAAACATGTTTTGTGCAGGGAAGGAGTCTAGAGCCTGTGACAATAACACAGACAGCCACAGCAGCTGCTCACATACACAGCAGGGAATAGTGTAGCTCAAAGTCTCATACTGAGGGAGAAGTGTTAGGGGTCAGGTGTAGATTTTGCTTTGTGAAATGAGATGGAAGAAATAGGGGATGTAAGCATGCAAAGGTTAGTTTTAGATAACATTGAACTGTGGTGAGTCACCGAACTCCTAAAATTGGATTTATGACATAGCAGGGTGTCCTAAGGAAGACTTGGGCCATAGCCATGAGAGGTCCTATCCTGAGCCTCTGAACTCTGGGTTTAGTTTGAAACTGGGACATGTTAGAGAGCCAACACTGGTCTTTTTTTTTTTTTTTTTTTACTCAGATAATGCACCTGTCCCTTAGGTTTGGGCAGCATTGATGCTGAGAGTTCACTGCTGAACTTGTCAGAGGATCCAGGCTTCATCTGAAGCCTGTGAACCAAGCACTTACATATCTTGTTTGTGTCTGATTTTATCCACCTGTAGAACAGAAGTGATGTTGTTTACTGTGTACATCTCACCAGGATTTGGAGAAGTAGATTTTGTTCCTGTTTTATAGATGAGGAAAGCAAGGCTCGGAGACGTTGTAGTGCACGTTCTAATGTAAGTGGAAGAGCTAGCACACCCAGCGGTGCTTGTCAGCTGAGTTTCTTCCCAGAAAAATGGTATGATTATGTATGTGAAGACTTTGAAGACTTCTTTGCATATGGCCCCCATTTCTCACTTTTGGAGTCTTAAGTTCCTTCTTTCCCAAATGTCTGCATCTACTTGTTAAACTTATCTTTTCTCTTATCCTCTTTATACTCTCTTGCTTGTCCTGATATTTCCCCCAAAGGGAATCAAAACTCGTTTGGCATGTGTGTTCCCAAATATCCAGGTTTATGTGTCACAGGCTTCAGTAAGTATTGATGCCATCCCTATGGCCTTGGGCTTCTTGAAAAGAAGGTGTCTGAAACTGATGATCAGTCTTAAGATCCAGAGAAGATTGTTGAGTTTAAAACTTTAAGATTTGAAGTTGGGAGGTCCCAGTTGTCAAGTCCAAAGGGAAAGGGATCCTTCCATAGTGTAGATGAGGATCTCTTTGAGATCTGAGGTCAGATAGGAAAGCAGTTGTCAGTAGATTGGGAGCAGGAGTGGAGAGGTAGGGATGATGCTATGGCAGCTCCTCAGGAGTGGAACAACCTCAGGCAGCCACCTTAAAGCAGTTACTACAGAGCAAGTGCTGACATCACAACAGCATCCCACAACAACTCTCTCTCTCCCCCAGCCCTAAGCATCTTCTTTTTGAGATGATGAGGTAATATCCACCAGTGTGAAGTAGCTTCATGAGACACAGATGAGTTTTAAATATTGCCAGAAGTCACCAGAAATCTGGAAACTGGAGCATGCCCGTGTGGCTATGGGTCCTTCCCATGGTACCCGCACATTACAGCATCTAGTGGAGACTACATTTGTCTCATGTGGCTGCTTGTGTCTTTTGATGGAACAGCAATGAAAGTGTCTCTTCTCCTGGTATGGAGATCTGGAAGGAAATGAAGGGTTGCTGGATATTTGGAGTGAGAAGGGGAGAAGACAGTAGCGTGATGGAAAGGCAAGGCAGGAGTAGGACTATTGCTTCCTCAGAGAAATGAGA
Source organism: Peromyscus eremicus (assembly GCF_949786415.1). NCBI lineage: Eukaryota > Metazoa > Chordata > Mammalia > Rodentia > Cricetidae > Peromyscus > Peromyscus eremicus. The sequence goes on from NC_081430.1 coordinate 37,881,526, forward strand.
TGGAGCCACCCATGATTGCCTAGTCGTGGAAATGGAATTCATAAGGAAGGGAAGAGAAGTCATCACCTGTATTTACCATATTATCACTGTGGGGGGATGACATGTATATAATGTGCTTTCAGCTTGAATTTGAAGGAGACTGATAACCTAAGAATATTATTTGTCATATTCTTTTGAAAATATTAGTTTTAAGTATATAATTTTGTTTGGTGGTAGGTATGTAGATTATTAGAATTTTGTGATTTTTTTTCTTAAAAATAGTTGAGCTAGATATGGTGGCACATGTGGTACAGGTATGGGTTATGTACTGTAATCTTAGCAACCACAAGGCAGAAGCAGGAAGATTGCTGTAAGTTACAGGCCAGCCTGGTCAGTGCAGTGAATTCTAGGCCAGCAGGGTTCCCCAGTAATAACACACACACACACACACACACACACACACACACACTTAAAGTTGAAGCCAGGTTTTGGTTATGCATGTCTGTAATCCCACCACCACTAAGAAAGCTGAGGCAGTAGGATCCTAAGTTCAAAGTTCAAACCTATCCTGGGCTACATAGTATGAGATCCTGTCTCAAAAAGAAAATGAGATTAAATTGAACTTAAAAAATAAGTTGTACAGTTTGAATTTCATGTCAATATGAGGGGCTAAAAATAGATTTCTAAGAGATCTCATTGCTTTCTACATATGCATTTAGTTACAGTGGCATTAGAAGAAGTAATTATTAATGAATTCCATTAATATTAGATACGGAGGCCTTGGCTTCTCTGATCATGTACCAGGTTAGAGAAACAACTTCTGAAGTACCATGACTTGAGCCACATGTGTGTGGCTAAGTGGCTTTAGTCTGAAAGAAGTCTGTAGTCGGAATTCTATGCTATCCTTCTAAATGGAGATCTGTCACAGAGCCAAGGCCTGCTGGGAATAGCAGAGAGAGGAGAAGAAAAGACAGGGGTGTGATGGAGATGTAAGACTGTTCCCTGCTCAGAAGAGGAGAGCTCCAGTAGTTCCTGACAAATGTATTTGTGAAAACGAACTAAATTTTATAAGGAAGTTTGTAGTTCTCTCAATGTTGTCAAATCGTGTGTTTCTAGAATTGAGCTTTGCAACACAGTTCATAACTATTTTAAAAGTCCATCTTACTTAGGAGATGTCATTTCTTGGAAAAGTGCTAGAACCAGCCAATAGCATGATATTTAACTGTTCAGATTTGTTCTGGAGTGACATCACGACCCACTGCTTTGTTACCTCACTAAAGTCAACATCCATGAGAGGTAATATACTGCTCATGTAACCCTCAAAGGATCCTGGGGGAAATAATATTATTAATTATATATCCTGGCCTGGCTTCTAAAGAAATCTAACTGAAATTAAGTTGCAGCTCCAGGATACCATTATGGATAAATCAGCTATTTCTTAGTTCCTGTTAGCAGGGATTTAGACTTTTGATAGATGAACTTGTAAACACCATATGCTTCAACATAAACTGAGCGGTGACCTCAGCCCAACTATCTATGGCGCCTCTGCCCCTGTGAACAGTGAAACCCCAGCTCTTATCTCCCCTAAGAGATAGTATCACTATGGGGTGAGGGACATTTTGGAAAATATTCAGTTACAATTCCAAAGGGGGTGAGGATCACCTGTTGTAGCTGACTTTTACATGGTCAAGTGGTCTTAGCTTAACCGTCCTCAATGCCTGGAGATGCACTGCATTTCACTGTTGGGGTGGATTTTTAACTGTTAGAAAGCTTTCTATTATATGGAGGGCTAATTTGTCTTTTAGCAAATTGACTCTGAAGGTGTATCAGATAGAAAAATGTGGACCATATTTATTTATCTATTTACTCCTCCAATAAACAAACCTTCAAATACTTGAAGATGGTGATCACTTCACCTTTCAGTATCTCCATTCCTCAGAATCCTCAGCAGGTAAGTGTCCTATGGCTGAAGATTTTCACCATCACATTCTGGACAGTTTCTAGTTTGCCAATGTTGTTGTTAAGATATGTCAAAACATGACTCATCTGTTTATTATTAGCTTATTAAATTTCCTTCTATGTGCCAGGGAATGGGGCTACAATGGTGAATAAGATAATAAATTCCAGGTTTAAAGAGTAAGGCAACAAACATGTAAACATATGAATATATAATGCATTTTTATATAATGTTAAGTGCTATAAGAAAAAAAATCTAGTAAAGAGAAAACATTGACAATAAAACAGAGCTATTTTATTAGAGCAGGGTAGTTGGGTAAGAAATCTCTGAACACACATGCACACACACATACACAGAGAATATATATATATATATATATATATATATATATATATATATTCATGTTCATATATATATGCACATGCACACAAATTCTCCAGAATATGATATCTTCTCTACTAGATTCTTTAGAAATTTGTGATAAGTAAGTAAATGAGTGATGAGAGGGAGAGGGATGAAAGGAGGGAGGGAGGAAGAATATTAAATACTCTGAAAGAAATGAGTTTGCTTAGTGAGAGAGGAATTATTTGAGTGAAGTCCCTATAGGTGTGAGGAGCAATATCAGTGACTGATTCAAGTTGGAAATAACACAATAACACCCTAATTGTGGCATACCCCATCTAAAGAGGTCAGTTCCTACTCAGCTGGAGCAGACAGTTTGAATGCATAATGCAGACCCAGTATCACCATATGTCTCATTTTTTCAAGAATAGAAGCAGATCTGGTTTTTACATCAGTTTTTTTCCCCCAGATTTTAAAAACACTGTCGCAGGGACTCCCACTTCCAGGAAGACAGATTAGATACACTTGTCTCCATTGTACCATTAAGCATGACTAAAGCCTCTTGGCATTATATACAACATATTAGAAGACTCTCAAAGGCATGGGTGTTAGGGTTGGGATGTGATTTGAACCTGAAAATCTCATGTGATTATTTAATTGCTGATGTTGGGATCTCTAAGAGATGTTTGGGGCCCTTGTGAAGGAATTAATACAATTCTTAGAAGAGTGGGATAATTATTTTAAGATTGTGTTGATATAAATAAATGAGCATACATGTTTTTATACTCTCTTCTTTGTATGTTCACTTGCAAGACCACAGGGGCCCTCACCAGAGGCAGAGCAGATGTTAATGCTAGACTATTGGAGTTCCAGAATGATGTACAAAAATAAACTTCTTCCCTTAAAAATCACCTACTCTCTCCCATGTGACCCAGCTATACCACTTTTGGATATATACCCAAAGATTCAAACTATTACAGAAACAGTTGACATTGCTATACTACTCTCAATGGCTAGGAAATGAAACCAGCTTGGATTTCCACCAATGAGCCAATGAATGAAGAAAATGTGGTATATATACACAGTGGAATTTTATTCATTTGTAAGGAAAATTTAAATCATAACATTTGCAGGGAACTGAAAATTATGTTATTTGTCATAACCCAGACTCAGAGACAAAGACTGCATGCCATGCTTCTTCATCATATGCAGATGATAAAATTTCATTTTTATGTATGTGTGGAGATGTGGGTATTGAACATGAGAATTATGTGGAATTACAGAAAGAAATGACAGAAAAGACCATGAAAGATAAAAAAGCAGACTTAAGAGAGAGGGTAGGAGAAAAAAGAGCAAAGGTCAGTAGAGTACATGTGACAGGAAAACAGACGTGGGGCTATGGAAGGGAGAGAGAGGACCAGCAGGCGGGTATCTGGGGTTGGGGAAGGGTGTGGTAAAGGAGAAGCAACAAAGTATACATTCAAATGACAAGTTGAAACCCATTACTTGTAGGCTGATTTAAAAAAAAAAAAAAAACAAGTAAGAAGAGCCCAATTGTAGGCATTTTATCATCACAAAAAAATGCACCAACATGAGGAAAAAAGGAGAGAAACCAGCTAGGACCTTAGGACCCAAGGTGAATTCTTGTGTGTTCTCTTTACCTCCTGTGTTCCTATGAGGAGACAAGGAAGCCGAAACATCAATGGGCCCAGACAAAACAAGCTCCAGGTAGAACTGGAGTCCAATTTTTGTTGTCCAGCAAGTGTTTGGAGTGTGGCCTGTTCTGACATGTGGTTGAGCTGCCAAGGGTCACATCATCAAAGAAACCTGAATCTCCATCTCCTAGCAGTTATCACATGCCAACATCGCCTCAGGTGGCAGTGAGATTTTGTGTCCACGTTTCCCCTCCATGCTGGGATTTTTGTCTGGCTGTACCTTGCACATGTCTTGTGCATGCTGTTACAATCACTGTGAGTTCTTATGTGTGACAGTCCTGTTATATCTAGAAAACTATTTCCTGGATATTATCAGCCACCCCTGGCTCTTATAATGCACTCTCTTCTGTGAAGATCCATGAGAGTTAGAGGAAGGGCTGTGTTATATATGCCCCATTTAGGGCTGAGCACTCCATGGTCTCCTACTCTGTACTTGTTGACCTGTTGGGGTGTGTGTGTGTGTGTGTGTCTGTTAATTGCCATTTACTGCAAGGAGAAGCTTCTCTGATGAGGGTTGAGAGATGTTCTAATCTATGGGTAAAACAGTAAGTCATTAGAAGTAGTTTTAATAACATGTCTATTTAACAGAATAATGGTATTTGGTTCTTCCATGTCTACCCACAGGTTCTTGGTTCCTTTACTATTGTCAGGCATGGGCTCTATCTTATAGAGCAGGCTTCAGATCCAACCTGAAAGTGGTTGGTTACTACTATAACATTCATGCCACTATTGTACTAGTGGCTCCATCTTGTCAGGCCAGTTGTTGTTGAAGCTTGTAGAATTCACAGCTAGATTAGATTAAGGGTTGCTTTTATCCATTGGCAGCATGAATGGCACCTTCCAGCACCATAAAAGCTAACTAGTATTAATGAGACTTCCAAGAGTATCAAATGGAGTTTTCTTCAGCCTTGAACAGAAAAGGGGAAGTCTATGAGCTAGAAAAAAATTGGATAGCAGATAGCGCAGAGCTATTTAAGACAATTATATAATAATCAAAGAAAGATGAAGGAAGATAAAGTTGTTATAGCTCCCTTTAGTGATATAACAATAGTATAATGTGATAAGTTACAGATATATGATGTAATAGCTAGAACAACTTCTAATAATGCTATGTAGAGTTATAGCTAAAAAAGAATGGTGTATACTTTAAAACAGAATTCTAAGAAATGTCTAAGAGTCAACAGAAACAGAAACCAGGAAAAAAAAACCTAGGGAAAATAAAGTGTAGAGTTAAGCCTTTAAATATTAAAGATTACCTTATATGTAAATTGTCTAAACATACAAATTAAATGATAAAAATTTGTAGGGTGAATTAAAAACATGACCTAGCCATGTGCCATGAACTAGTTATGTAAGAGCATAGCAGGAAAGTGAAAGTAAAAGACATCATGATGATACTACTTCAAATAAAATCAGTGTGATAGCTCATTTTGATTTTCAACTTGAAGAGATTTAGAATCACCACGGAAATAAACATCTGGGTTTATCTGTGAGGGAGTTTCTATATTGGCTTCATGGACGTGGGATAACTCACCTCAAATATGGACAGCATCCATGGACTTAGGATCCTGGGCTGATTAAAAAGGAGAAATCAAGACAAGCATCAACGTTCATCTATCTTTGCTTCCTGACTGCTGATGCACTGTGACTGTTTCAATTCTTCTGCCTCCATGACACCCCCAACAATGATAGACTGTACCCCAGAATCGTGAGCCAAAATGATCTTTCTTGACCTAAACTACTTTGCTTTTCTCAGGTAGTTTACCACACCAACATAGAAAGTATCAAATGTAGTAGATGTAGCCATGATATCAAATTGATTAAATCTTAATGCAAAGGTTATTATCACAGAGAGTGGCATCATTTAATGATAACAATTAGTGCACCAAGAGAACCCAGTAATCCTGATTATATATGCTCTGAACAATGGAGTTCAAAAGCATATGACATAAACCAGGTGTGGTGGCTTACATCTGTGGTACCAGCAGTAAGGAACTTGAGGCAAGAAGATTGTGAGTTTAAGGTTAATCTGGACTGCACAGTGAGTTGTAGGATAACCTGGGATTCTAGCTAGACTTTATCTGAAAAGCATGTGATGCAAAAACTGGTAGGCTGAAGGAGAAACAGAGAAATCTGCATATATAGCTAGCAATTTCACATTCCACTCAACAACTGGTAGAACACCAAAATTGGAAACCTTCAAAGATGAGTGCAATAATCACCTAGGCTACCATGACAAAACCCAGACTTTGGATAGCTGAAACAACATAAATTTGTTTGGTCCTGTGCTGGAGGATGGAAGTGCGGGGGCAGGTATCAGAGGCATGGTTTCTCCTGAGACTTTTTTCTCTGGCTTTCAGATGTCTGCTTTATTGCTCACAGTCTCTCCACATTGCCTTTTCCAATGTGCAGGTGCATATACCTGACTTTCCCTCCTTTGAGTGAAGACACCAGTCATTTTATGAGGCCTTACTCTATGACCTCATTTAACCTTATACGCCTCACTAAATACCTTATTTCCAAGTTTGGTCACATTGATGGTTAAGGCTTTGATATATAAATTTTGGTAGGGCAGAAAGGGATATGATTCAGACAATAGCAAGATGGAAGAACACTATAGTATTGTCATCTGACAGGAGCTATTGACATTCATAGAACATTTTACCCAACAACAGCAGAATGTAGTTTTTTCCCTTGGTACCCATGGAACACATATCAAGAGGAATTTTATTCTGGGTAACAAAAGAAATCTAAAAAAACTGAAATCACAAATACTTTGTTCACTACCCCAGTTGGAACCATACTAGAAATAAGTAACAGGTAATAGGAAATTGTCCAAATATTTGTCAACTAATCACCCATAAGTCACAGAAGGAGTTTTATGAAGCTAAGTTATTTGTTAAACTGAATGGATTTTATTTATCAATTTTTTTTGGAACTCAGCCAAAGAAATGCTGAGACTACATAACCAAATTCAGGTACCATCAAAAGAACTCTCTCCAGTCCATAATCTAAACTCATACTTCAAAAGCCTAGAAAGCAAAGATCAAAATAAATCTAAAGCAAGCGAAAAGGGAAGAATAAGGAGCAAAGTGAAATTGAAAGTAAAAAAATAATAGAGGAAACAGTAAAATAAAGGAATGAATGCTCCTTTTGAAATGTCAACACAGTTGACAAATTTCAGCTAGATCTATAAAGAAAAGAGGAAAAGACAAATTTCCAATGTGAAAAAATGGAATAGAGGACATTATTACAGATTATATGGACACAAGTTAATAAAAGAGTACTACAAAATATCCCTGCACTTAGAAGAGACAAGTCAATTCCCGAGAAATACAATCTGCTACAACTCAGCCAATATGAGAGGCAATGTGAGTTCCACATCTAATAAGGAGATTGAACTGATAATTTACATACTTCTCCAAAAGAAATCCCCAGACTTATATGATTGATTGTGCTGGAGAATTCCACCAAAGAGAAGCATTAATACCAATTCTAGGGAATTAAAAAGGAGGGATAACTTCTGGATCTGTTTTATGAAGTTAATATTACCAAAAATCAAAGAACAATAACACAAAAAGAAAGAAAAAGAAAACTAAATCCTAGCGTCCTTAGTGTGTGTGACATAGAATTTAATACACATCATCAAAAATGGAATGGATGGTATGATGACTGTAAATCTGGCTTAATATTAAAAGGTAAGCATGATCAACATATTTACAGACTAAGGAAAAAAATCACATGCAGTTACACACAATTGATATGGAATTGTTGAAAGAATGTAGAAAGAACAGTTGACAAAATTCAATATTCATACATAACAAATCTTGAAAAAGAATACATGGGAACTTCCTCAATTTGATAAGAACATCTTCCAAATATACTTAACTAAAGTTTAGTCCCTAAGAGGAACAATGAATAAATGAGACTTTATGAAAATTGAAACAGTTTTTTTTTCTATGAGAAAACTTCTTAAGGGGATGAAGAGACAAGCTATGGAATGGAAGGCAATTTACAGTATTAAGCAAAGGTTAGGTATCTATTAATATATAAAGAACTCTCTAAACTTAATGTAAAATGAAACAAGAATAGAAAGAAGGACACAGCAAACTGTTGTTTAAATGGTCAAAACACACGGAAATGTATTTTCCTGAAAGGGGGAGAAGAAGGGCAGTAGATAAGCACATTAAATATGCCCAGTATCATAAGAAAGTCTATGAACCAGAGTTGGTGTAATAGAAGACTTACTATCTCCAGTGTTTGCAGTGGTCTAGAGAAGATGATCACGCACGCATTAATGGTGGCAATATAAAATGTTATGAAGAACCTGGCCATCCCAAAAGCAACTCAAACTCATATGAGCCCCTAGTTACAGTTTTGGCCATTTATCCCAGTGGCCAAGAAGATAGGTTTACACAAAATTCTCTGTTAGTTTCTTTGTGGGTGATTTTATTATGATATCCCCCAACCAAGGATAACCCAGATGTTTCTGTGAGTGAATGGTTAAAAAAATCAATACCGTGTAATAACTTCCCACCAATTAACAAGGAACAAATTACTGATATAGACAACATTCTGCATGAATCTCTAGCAAACTAAACTGAGTGAAGAAGCATTCATTAAAATTTACATATTGTGTTATTTCATCCCACCTTCCTGTGTGTGTGTGTGTGTGTGTGTGTGTGTGTGTGTGTGTGTGTGTAGGTGTTTTGATCTTGATCTAATTCTGATTCTCTTATTTCCACTTCCCAAGTGCATGTCACTACTTCCAATCTATATACTACTGAGATAGAAAAGTTATAGAATAGTGAATAGACCTGCGATTTTCACTAGTGAGAGCTGTGAGGAAAGAAATGGGTGAGGTTGTAAGAGGGCAGCTTGAAGTATACTTGGGATTGAAGTGTCCGGCATCTTAGCACCTTCAATGTCAATATTCTGATTATGAATAAGCATTACAGCTTTTACAAGACAGTACTTTTGAACTAGAGAGATGGCTTAGTGGGTAAGCATGAATACTACTCTTCTTGACGACCTGAGTTGGTCCTCAGTTCCCATGTTAGGCTACTCACAATCATATGTGACTTCAACTCTAGGTGGTCTAATACCCTCTTCACATAATACCCACACTCATAAATAAACAATAAAATAAAGCCTTAAAAAGGCATTACTTTTGGTGAAAACTACTCAAAGGACACTTGAGATACCTATGTATTATTTTTTACAACATGTAAGTTATATGTAACTGTATAATTAACTCAAAATGAAGACTTAATTGAAAAGAACCTCACATTTAGCCAACAAGAAATGTGTGTTTGGGCCATGTATGGTATGTGCACTATCAGTTTGCACTCTCTGATCTATAACAAAGTATAAAGAGGACACCAGGAGAGAGATGATTTAAAAAGTTGGAGACACTGAGATAAGAGAGATTTTGTAGACCTGTGGGCAGAGATAACTCACAACAGCTGTGGAATAGGTTAAAAATGAATGGAAGAAGAAGACGGACTTTTGTTATTGGTGCGTCTTACTTATGTGTTTGAGCTTTTCTAGTTCAAGTATACGAAGGTTGAAGTTAACCAATGTATTTCTTTAATAATGTTAATTCCATGAGACCAAGTCCTGTAGATCCAAATTTAAGGCTGTTATAAAAACATTGTATTTAAAGACAACCCTGGAATGAGCTCAACATATTACATAAATTGGGGATTTAAGAGTTAAATGGGTACATGTACACGTATGGATATAGTAGACAGTGTTTTTTACCTTGCAGACCTTTGCTATCTACTTCCTATTGACATGGGTTCCCATAACTAGTCTCTTTTCCTAGTAAGGAGAAATTGGGCTCTGAGCAGATCTTCATTCCTTAGTCTCCCTTCTTGATTTCAATTTGTCCCTAGAATTCTAAGACAACAGAACTCTGTATGTGTGTGGATGTATTGTTCCTATATTGTTCCCTGAATCCAGTGGCACTGGATGGAGGAATTCCATGAGGTGCTACAAGGTTGGCTTGATCACTTTGGCCTAGAGCACACTGCAGAGTTGGGGTAGAGTTTGATCTTTTTGTTCTTTGCCATCAGTCTGAATGTTCTTGTGGCTCCTGACTCACTGACTGCTGATTCTGGGCAGGAGGTGAATGAGCTCAGGTGTGTGTAATTGAAAGGTAATGAGAATGATTAATCAAATTCCTTCCAGTAAAGGCTGCCACGTGCCAGACTCTGTCCTGGATAACCCTCTTACATGGGAATCAGAGGCTGGGCTCTGCCCTCAGGTATTTGGTGTCTGAGGGTAGACATCTGTGCTTGGAGTGAACGGAGAGTGACTGGGGGCCTCTTTTGGCATGGTGTCACTGCTTCATCATGTCACTCTGCCAAGGTTTGCTTGCAGTCTCCTCAGGCCATGCTCATTTAGTTACGGAAAATAGGGTGAACATGAGTTATGGGAAATGCACTTAGCTGTTGAGACAAGATGGCCCCAGTGGTGAGCCTCTCACATGGTGGAAAGCTCCACACAGTAGTTAAGTGGTAGACTGGCATAGAAAGAGATACATGGTGAATAAATCTCTCTATTCTTGGCATATTTATTTACCCACCTGATTATATTTCTCTGTTTGCTTAGCTTTTATTTAATCTAACTCTGGGTAAATAGATACAAGTAGAAATCGTTTTCTTAATGAGATGCCTACAGTAGATACATACTCTCCTTTGTAGATTCAAAAGATCCTTATGGTTTACAATGTAAAATACAGCAAGATACATGGATGTACATGCTGTAACTAGAGTTTTCCTGCCTTGCCCACAGTCAGGACAAATCTTTGTCACCCGCCAGTCCCATAGCCACTCAGACCCAACCAAGTAAACACAGGGACTTATATTGCTTACAAACTGTATGGCATTGGCAGGCTTCTTGCTAACTGTTCTTACAGCTTAAATTAATCCATTTCCATAAATCTATACCTTGCCATGTGGCTCGTGGCTTACCGGTATCTTCACATGCTGCTTGTCTTGGTGGCGGCTGGCAGTGACTCCTTCCGCCTTCCTGTTCTTTCTTTTCTCCTCTCTGTTAGTCCCACCTATACTTCCTGCCTAGCCACTGGCCAATCAGTGTTTTATTTATTGACCAATCAGAGCAATTTGACATACAGACCATCCCACAGCAACATGCCTTTAATTCTTTGAGTTTAAATTGTGACCTGGTGACCAAAGAATTAGCCATTTGAGGGTATAATTTTCTTCACAAGTAAATTGGGTATCATAATGTCACCTGCTATAGCAGAAGGTAGAGAATGATTTCTGTTACATGGTGAGTCTTTACATGTTACCCAGCTTCTAGCTGAGGGAAATTCTTAAACGTCTTGGTAAAGGGTGCATACATACAGAGTACATATCCCTACTGACTAATGCTTTGATTTTCATGGGCACTGCCTATAAGAAGCTCTGACTTCTAGCATATGGTCTGTGTAGTAGAAATTGCTGCCCAAACCTCAAGGGACAGCTGTTGAAAGAAGAGCCAAGATGTCTTTAGAGGACAAGGCAGTGAGGCACCCTTTCCAAGTTTCTGCCATGCTGAATATGTGTGTGTCATTTGCTCTAGAGTGCAGAATGAGGCAATTGGTTGAACATACCGTGTGCCTGTGAGGTAGGTGCTTGAGCACAGGGCAGGACAATTCTCCCACTGTTGCTACATGGCATGCATATACAGCAGGATTTCCTTCAGGCTGAAAAGGAGATGCTTGGTTACATAACCACTTTCACCAGAAAATGGTAAACATCAGCCTTTGTATGTTCCTAAGAGAATGTGTGACTGTGGGAAATTCATTTAATTTTTTCCAGGACCACAATTTATTTTGCTGTGATAGGAGAGGACTGAACCATACCAATAAATTTGTAACATTTATATTTATTTTTAGAGAGTTGATTCTTTTCTATTGAAATCTGATTTAGATACTCCAGATGTAAAGCATGACTAAAGGAGTCCTACTCTGGTGGAGGATGTTCGGGTAGGAGGAGGGAAGCTCCCCCCTCCCCTGCCACTGCCTTCTTATGTCTGGAGATCCCAGGCGTGCTTTAAGGATCCTCTGGGGTCCCATGGAGCACAGTTGTAAAACCACTGGGTTCTGAAATTGCTCAGGTGTCTTCAATCATTTGGTAATTCCATAATGTACAGATTGAGAATACTGCTTAATTTACCTGTCACTTTGCTTCTGCTTTAAGACTTGGTTCAGAGTGCATAAATTAGAAATTTTGGTTAAACTTGATTTAGTATCATTTTACAAGATGGAATGGCTTTTTCTTCAGGAAAACACTAAACAGGAAATGACACAGGTGCAGCAGGAGGGCATGGAGGATCCTGGGCCCGGGCTTAGGAGGCTGTGGTGGTTTCCACTGGAGGGTTCAGCAACTGTCTTAGGGGCCAGGGCCGTGGTTATGGTTGTGATCAAGGCTGTGGCCATGGTTAAGGGCACAGGACTTATAGAGGTAAAGCCAAAGGCAAGGAGTGGATCCCTGTCACCAAGCTGGGCTGCCTGGTCAAGGACATGAAGATCAAGTCCTTGGAGGAAATCTACCCATTTGCTCTGCCCAACAAGGAATCTGAGATTATCGACCTTTTCCTGGGAGCATCAGTAAAGGATGAGGTTCTAAAAGTCATGCCAGTGCAGAAGTAGACTTGTTGGCCATTGAACCACGTTCAAGGCTTTTGTCGCTATTTGGGGACTACAATTGTGGTCTTGGTGTGAAGTGCTCCAAGGACATAGCCATTGCCATCCAAGGGGCCATCATCTTAGCCAAACTTTCTATCATCCCTGTGTAGAGAAGCTAATGGGGACAAAAGACCGGCAAGCTCCCACTGTTCCCTGCAAGGTGACAGGGCGCTGTAGCTCTGTGCTGGTGTGCCTCATCTCTGCTTGCAGAGGCACTGGCATTGTCTCTGCTCCTGCGTCCAAGCAGTGGCTGCCACTGCCCAGCATGTATGACTGCTACACATCAGTCAGGAGCTGCACTGCCATCCTGGGCAAAGAGGCCACATTTGATGCCGTCTCCAAGACCTGCAGCCATTTGACTACGGACCTCCGGAAAGAGACTGTGTTTACTAAGTCTCCCTGTCAGGAATTCACTGAGTATCTTGTAAAACCTTCACCAGAGTCTCCATTCAGAGGATCCAGGCTCCAGTGGTGGCTACCACATAAGGAAGGGTTTTTATATAGGAAAAATAAAGTGAATTAAGTCTTAAAAAAAAGATTGAATGGAAATAAAAGGTCTTGAAAAGCTGATATTTTCTGTTTACTTGTTCTTTGTACTCTAATGGTCACTCCACATACTAAGTGGCCAGAGGAATCTCTAAAGAACTGAGGAGTTCTCACCTTCTAAAAACAGTGTATTTTATAGATACCATGTAGTTTACACTTACACACACACACACAAAAACAACAGAAGGTGAGAAAGCAACATGCTAACGAGATAGTTTTGGATTATGGGAACTAAGGGAACTTTGAATATTTTTAAAAACTTCTTTTCTGAACTTTAAGCAACACACACATATATTTATAACTTTCACAGTCACAAAAGTTATTAAAATGAACATATTTTCATCTAAAAGTAATTAAGTTAATTAAAATATTATCAAGTCAGCACAAAAATCCAAATTAATAGTATTAAAAATAGCTTTTTATTGACTTGGAACTCAATGAGCCAGCACAGCTATAAATCTAAGACCCCATATTGCCGGAACTTATAGAGGACCTCTCACCCTTTCTGATGATGGATGTGCCTCATTCCTCCAGGGACAGAAGACCAGTGACTGGAAAATACTCTGATAGAAGATGGAGTGGCCATTCTTCTGTCCACTCACATGGGGCATTATTCACTGCTTGGATCAGAACAGATGTTCAAATCAGTAACAGATTTTATTTAAAACGTCTGAGGATCAGCTCTCCTATTTCTCTGTGCTATATACAAGGCATTCTTATAAGGTAGATGACAATATACTTTTAAAATAAAGGTTTATTATTTTATTTTATATGTACAAGTGTTTGCCTATGTGTATGTTTATACACCACATGCATGCTTGGTGTCCATGGAGGTCAGAAGAGGGTGTTGAATCCACTGGAATTGAAGTTAAAAACAGTTGCGAGACATCATGTAGGTGCTGGGAACTGAACCCAGGTCCTCTGAAAGAGCAGCAGGTGCTTTTAATAATTGAACCATCTCTCCTGCCCTGGTAATATACTTTTATCAATCCTTTTACTACAATCTCTGTTTAATGACATCCACAAGATGATACATGGTAAATGTTGTTGAGATCCCAAGGTCAGGGCTGAATTTGCAGGGTGAGCTAAGCAAATCCTTAGATTACACACTGCCTTTTAACTATGGTGGCCATTTAGGAACTTGACAGACAACTGAAAAAAAAATGCTCTGCTTCTGACTGTTCAGTCTATCTCTATAGATCTCTAAGTTAATTAGACTTCTTATTCACCAGCAAAATAAAAAAAAAAAACACCCCATTTTCAGTATCTGCCTGTCTTCCTAAAGAGAGACAAGAGAATAATGGATGGATAGATAGATGGGGCAGACAGAAATAGCTACAGTAGCCAGACAGATCTATATTCAGTTTATTATGTTTGATTTCCAGAATTAATTGAGAGTTTTACCCTAAACTTGTCTTTTTCTTCCTCTTCCTCTCTTTGTTGTAATTTAAAAGATAAGTGTAAGAAAAAAAAACATATCAATTTTAAAGTTTGCTTTCCAAATTCAGTGGTCTCCATAGACATTGATTCAAAGGTAGTGCCAAGTGGTCAGATAAAACTGGCTTGATTGTGTTCCTGGATAAACAGTTTGTTTCTTGGATTTTTTTTGTTGGTTTTTGTTTTCTCTTTTTCTTTTTGGTAGTTCTGGCTAATCAAACAGAGGGCTTCAAACTCTCCAGGCAAACACTCTACCCCTGAGATTCTTTGAGGCTGTATGTGTGTGAGGAAGCTTTGAAGGAATGATGGGAGAATAACGTAGCCTGTGGCATCTCACTAAAAGAACTAGGAGAGAGCTTATGGTGTTTCACAGGGATTAGTTCAACTGTAAATCTACGTGTTCTGCCTCTAGCACAGGGAAGCCTTGTGTGTGTTTATAGAACACATCATCTTCAGGGCAGATACGCTCATTCTTGTGTGATGGATGAGCAAGCTAAGGTCTAGAATATGTAAATAATACATGTCACAAAACCTTTGAAGGGCAGAGCCAGAATTTGAATCCTGGGTTTTAGCCTCTGAGCCTGGTAGTGTGTTCATTGCCCTCAGTTTATATGCCTTTTGAGTACTCACCTTTTAATTCATAGTCCCACTGTATTGTTTTATACTATCTGTAATATTGCTAAAATGGCATTGTCTACTTTCTTTCCTTTCTTCATCAAAAAAAGATACATCATATAATTTGATTCCCTTCAGGTTAGCTTTCTAATCTTCCAGAGTTGTGCTGAAAGTGAGGCCATGGGGCAGAAGGTGGTCTTGAATATTGAATAAGAAGAGCACTCTGTTACAAGACCTCATGTGACCTCAAATATGTGACTTAACCTTTTGGAATCCTGTTTCCCTCCTTTGCATAAAGACCTCAATAGCACCTGACCTGCATTCTTCATGCAGTTGTTTCCAGGGTCTTAAATAGTGACTGGAAAGCACTGGTTATATGTGAAGTGTAATTCATTGCATGGTTGAGGGCTTATGGCCAAGATTGTGGTACAAGTGACTTCTCCCCTGGGAATGAAAGTGTCTTATAAAACTTTCAGTTGTTTCCCTAAAATACCTGAGATGATCAACTGAAACGGAAGGATTCATTTAGTTTCACTGCTACAGAAGTTTCAATCTATGGTTGATTGGCTATGCTTTGGGAGTCTGTGGTGAGGTAGAAAAACCATAGCAGAGGGCACATGGTGAAACAAAGTGAACCTGTGGTCCCTAGAAAACAGAAGGAGAACAGGGAAAGGGGTAAAATCTCAGTATCAGTTTCAAGGCAAGGCGCAAATGATCTATGCCCCCACCATACCCTACCTTTAGAAGGTCCCACCACCTCACCATAGCATCAAATTTGGGAACAAACCTTTAGCATATGACCTTTTGGGACATTTAGATTCCAAACCCTTTACCAGAAGGCAGTTAGTCCTGACACAGAGGATTCCTGGCCAATTTTTTAAGAGACAGATCTTTCTTGCCATCTTACATACTTGCTGATTTTGATTCTCTGCTCCCATCTCAGAGCATCCTCGAATTCAATAAAGATGCTGAAAGAGTAGGAGAAGGATGCTGGTGAGCCATGGCCTGCTGTCCTGGGATCCTAGCATTTACAATGTGGCTTTATGTATTTTGTTCCTGTTTGAATTATTTGGACTATGGGGAGAAAATAATTTGTGAGAGCCGCATTTTCAGGTCACTTGATGTTGTGTATAGGGTAGAAAGCTTCTAGGCTTTTTCTACCCCTCCTAAATCCTTCTTCCTTATTAAAGTATAATTGCCTTTCAAAACCAACTCATCCAGTAGCCTTTAAAGTAAAAAGCCACCAATCTCTAATAACTGTTCAATATCTGTCAGCCCAGGGCTAGACACTTCCTTCTATGACTTCGTTGACCTGGTGGGATAACTATCACTATTGTTATTTTGCAGGTGAAGAAAAATGCTCTCTAGTTAAAGTCTGAGGTCATCCAAGAAGTAAGCAGTAGACCAAACTTGGTTTGCCAATTCCAAATGCAAGGATCTTTTGGCCACCGTTACAATACAATACAGGGTGCATCAATGAAACTCAAAATAGTGTTGTAATGTCTTTCTTTATTTCTCTTTTACTCAGTGATGATTCAGTTGAGCATTGTTCAGTTTCCACCAGGTTGTAGGCTTTCTGAAATTTGTGGTGTTCTTGAATTCTAACCTTAAGCCATGGTGGTCCACTAAGTTACAGGGATTTATTCTAAATTTTTGTAAGTTATGGGGGTTTATTCCAATTTTTTGTATCTGTTGAGATTTGCTTTGTTACCGAGTATGTGGCCAGTTTTGGAGACGGTTCCATGGGGTGCTGAGAAGAATGTATATTCTTTTGTGTTTGGGTGAAATGTTCTATAGATGTCTGTTAGGTCCATTTGAGTCATAACATCTGTTAGTTCCCTTATTTCTCTGTTAAGTTTCTGACTGGAAGACCTGTCTAGTGGTGAGAGTGGGGTGTTGAAGTTTCCCACTATTAGTGTGTGGGGTTTGATGTGTGATTTAAGCTTTAGTAATGTTTCTTTTACAAATGTAGGTACCCTTGTGTTTGGGACATAAATGTTCAGAATTGAGACTTCATCGTGATGGATTTTTCCTGTGATGAATATGAAATGTCCTCCATCTCTTTTGATTAATTTTAGTTTGAAGTCTATTTTGTTAGATATTAGGATAGCTACACCAGCTTGTTTCTTAGGTCCATTTGATTTGGAAAATCTTTTCCCAACCCTTTTCTCTGAGGTAATGTCTGTCTTTGAGGTTGAGATATATTTCTTGTATTCAGCAAAAGGATGGATCTTGTTTCCCTACCCATTCTGTTAGCCTGTGTCTTTTTATAGGCAAATTGAGTCCATTGATATGAAAAGATATTAATGACCAGTAATTGTTAATTCTTGCTATTTTTGGGTCATTGAAAAACCAAGATCATACCTTGAGTTCTGAAATTGAAGGGATAAAGTTGAGATGTCACTAGAAGGGGCAGTATTTGGGAAGAAGAATGGGACCAGCAAGAGGTAGAGGGGAGAGACAGCTATGGGGTGTGACTACAGGCATGGGGTGTGAATACAGGCATGAGGTGTGAACATAGGCAAATGGACAGGGTCGTGATAGACATTAGTGAGTGTAATTCATTAAAAGCACTTCGATAATAGACACCAGCTTTTCTTTTTCTTCTTATGAAAATTAATCCATGTCCTTATAGAACAGGATACCCAGAGATTTATATAAATGAAGTTTAACTGGAACACAGCCATGCCCATTTGTACCCATATTTTTGGCTGTTTTCTTATTCAGTGGTAACCTGAGTGTTTCCAGCAGAGACCATGTCATGCAAAAGCTGAAACATTTACTACCCGACTCGTTACAGAAAGATTTTGCTGGCTTGGGTGCAGAGCATGTAGAAATCATAGAGAGATATTAAAAAGTCAAAACATCACCAACCTAGAAATAACTACATTTTGCCATTCTTCTTAATTTGTCTTCCCTGGCCATTAAATTGCTAGAAGATATAATTGTAATGGCTGAATAATATTCTTCAGTGTTAATGTACCACATTTTACTTGGTTCCTCTTTTCTACAGATAGTCTATATTTTTTCCTATTGAAATGATGCGATGTGTACATCTGGCTACAGAAGTCACTGTTTTGACTCTTTACTATCAAGTGCTAGTAGTGAAATTACTTGATGGGAAGGTATAAGAATCAGTAATAGTCTTGGTATCTATAAAATATTGCTTTTGCAACTTACACTTGGGTGCATAGTGCAGGTGGCAGTATCTGCTTCTGTTAGCCTTTGTTAGTATTGAGAAGCATGGTTTTGTCTTTGAAATTTTCACTCTCTGTAGCATGAACATTGTCCTTTTCCTTTGTCCCATGCACCTATCATTTTCTCTTGAGGATTTAAATTCTTCATTATAATTCATTAATTAGTACATATGCCTTGTACAAAGACATGATTTTTATCATGTCATCTTGTTTAAGTATATCTTATATTTTGAGCATGTTCATTTCCCAATACAGTCTCCTCATCCTGATAGACTCTTCTTCTTAAACAGCACCTCTATTTTTATGTTATACGTGTGTGTGAATATCCCAGGTTACACATATGAGAAAAAAAGTGATTTTTGTGTTTTGGTATGGCTTATTTCACTTAACATGATAATCTCTCGTTCTACTCAGTTTTATACAAATGTTGTAATTTCCTCCTCCTTCAGATATGGCTGAATTGTGTATATACACCACATTTTATTTACTCATTCATCTGCTAATGAACACCTAGGCTGATTCTATCTCTTGATTGTGGAGTATAGTGGCACAATAAACATGGATGTGCTGGTACCTCTGGTGGCATGCTGATTTAGATTCATTTGGGTATATTCCCAGAAGTAGTATAGCTGGGCCATATGGTAGTTCTATTTTTTGTTTTGGGTGGAACTTGCCTGCTGGCATCCCTCGTGGCTATACTAGTTCATACTCCCACCAGCACTGTATTTCCCCTTATCATTTTGATGGACATTTTGTTACTTACTATTACTGTCATTTTGTGTTGCCAATAATATTGTAGCACTTAAAACATTTTTGCCTTAATTTTGTTTGTATATTTTCCAGAAGCAGGTTATTTTTCTTAAAGTTTATTGACTTATGGTAATTCCTCCCATGACTTTTTCTTTGTTTAAAAACACAGGTATTGAATGTTCATCTTTCTTTCTTATTTTTTTAAATTTAATTAAAGAATTTTATAAAACTGAGTTCTGACACAAAGTACTATATTATATCCTTTTGTTTTTCAAGTTGCGAACTTTAGCAGTACAGTTTACTAGAGACCCCTCTTCTCTGTCACTGGCTTCGTTGTTCTCTCTGTTTCCTAAGCCTGGGTAGATCCTAAATTCTCTTCTGTACTCAGTCACTCTTTTGGTGCTACTTGTAATAGTATTACATAACTTCAGTTGTTATTGTTTTGTGGTACAGACTGATACCTACTACAGAAAGCCATCCTTCATTATTCTTTTTTTTTTTTTCTGTGCATATGGCTTTAAAACTTCAGGTGCTTGCTGATCTTTATTGTGATGATTCTAGCACAAGGTTTGTTAAACCATAACCCACACTCCTAATGCAGTTGACCGCTTACTTTTATAAATAAAGTTTGATTAGAATATAGAGACACTCATTTGTTTATTTTTCCTCTATTACATAATTTCCTCACAGTGGCAATGTTGAGTAGCTATGACAGAGATTAAGGAGCTACTAGGCCTAAACACATTCACATTACACTTCATAGAAAGCCTGCCAACTCCTGACCTAAAATATTTGCAATAGGAATCCGAGTTTCCAGGACACCAGTGTTAAAGGTCTAGGAAATCATCATCTTTGGGATACCACATATTTCACACAGGACCTTTGTCTAGCTTATCGCCTCTCTGTCTTCTTCCTTGCAATGTGAGGTCAGAACAGAGCTCCCAGATCTTCAGCTGACCTTCTCACTAACTGTTGAATGACAAGCATTTTTTTTTTTCTGGTCCGGCTTCTCTCTATAGCTATGAACAGTTGAGAGTTACCAGTATACACCATTAGCCTACACAGAATAAGCAGTGTCATGGTTATCTACCACTTGAGAGAAAATCTTTTCATTGTTGGTTGAGTATTTCAGGTGAACCACAGTTCTGTTTGTGACTACCTTTTCACTATTCCTCTCCATCGACGTAGGCTAATAGAAGCCATGTCTGGATTATCAGAGGCCTACGATTGGAGCCTTTGAGACACTTTGATGGAAGAAGGTCCAAAGAGTGTGAGCTCATGAAAGGCAACCAAGGTCACTAAGGAGGTTAATTCCTTAAGTGTGTGAGCATATCTGAAAGAGGTGGGTGACCCTTCTCTGTGGCAGGTGTGGACCCTGTGCTCATAGAGCACTTAAAGGGAACTAAAGTGGAGCTTTTATGGATTTTTGAAAAATTGAATAACCATATCTCCACAAGGACAGACACTATCCTGCAGAGAACACACAAGCTTCTGTTTGGTTGTTTATTTTTGTGACAGTTTGGAAACTCTGTCAGGTCCTGGTAAGAGGTAATGGCCTTCACTTCCTATGGTCTGGGATGAGCTCTTATGCACACAGCAGGGAGCTGTATAGTTCGCTGTAACTGGGCAGGGTTGAAGGAGAGGCAGGCAGGAAGACACCCCTAAAAAATCTGCAAGAAAAAACAAGTGCTCCTGTGTATATAGCTAAGTGTGTGTGCACACGAAGAAGAGAAGAAGATAGAAAAGAAAAACAGGTTTTTAAAGAAAGTCATGTGTATTTTCTGACATACTCAGAATGTACAAGAAACCGATTAGATAAAACCTAATGCATTAAAAACTATTTTCATACCAAGCAAGGATAGGGAAAAACATTTCTAATAATTTTCACTCTCAGAAAGAAGGGATATCATTTCTCTTGGCGCAGGAGTTTTTCTTCCTTCACACTGTATAAGATTGATGAATTTAGGGGTGTGAAAGGACTCTGATGAAGGGAAGCACCTGGGGGGGGGGAGCCAAGAGCCATGGGAAAGTGGATGTGAACAAACAGGAAAAGAGGGGACAATGGAAGCAGGAACGACAATGAAAGCATCGCAAAGATCCACTAATAAGAGGTGGAGTTTGGTGGTGAATTTTCAAGAGTTAAGACTTTGAAGATGCCACTGGGTGTTTACGCTGATAAACACACAAAACTATGCCACAAGACTTAGGGATGGTTCAGCTACCCAGGGCTCCACTGTGAAGATGTTAACACATAAGGCTTGGCACTCCTGAATGTCTGGGTTCACTGAAACGTGTGCATTAACTCTGCTGCTTACTGATTACAGTTACAATGCACCTGCTCTAATGGTCCTGGCCCAAAGCTGAAGTCATGGACATATGATCCCCTCCTACTGATGGCAGGAATTCCATGCTGTGATGTTTCTGATAGAATGGAATGGTTGACTTTTTAGATCTTAAAGGAAACTGGAATGCTAACATAGTATCTAAGATTATAGGCTGTATAGGCAGAGAATCTAGATTTGAATCTGTGCAACCTGTGTTTTAGGAAAGTTAACTCCGTGAGCCTGTAAATGACAATGAACAAAGTAATTTTTTGTAATATACCCAGGCATAAGTGAGATGGTACAGGCTGCTTGACAGTGATCAATAAGTATTACTTAGTTATTGATTTAATGTTATGATTATCCTGTGTATTATACTTCATGGTAGCTATCATCATTGTTATCTGTAATAGTTTCTTCATTTTATAAACAAGTGTCATCCTAGAGAAAGCGGTCATTTTGCATTACAGATTCTTGCAAGAACACCCTTGAAGTTAGAAAAGTAAAGTAAAATACAGTTATTTAATATCAGGTACCTACTAGTTTGTTTCAGGTCAAAAGTTATTCACAAGGGATAAAAGAATAATATTTTGTTAAGTAAGATACCTTAGCATTTGAAGTAAAAATGTAGAGAGATGATTTACTTTTGTGGTAAGGCAAGGCTAAGTATTAAATCAATCTTGTTCAACACAAGTATAGTTGTAATCTTTAGAGCATTCTAAAATAGACGAACAAAGGATAGATTGGATTATTTTTACCTTTGAGAGTCCAAGGACCAATAATGCTAGAAGTTCTGATTTTCAGAGCTCTGGGTTCAGTGGTTTAATGAAAAAAGACCATCATTTGGTGACTGTTCTTGGAAATGGTGGGGCCACTACTGAGAATGCAAGGGAAAAGTTCAGCATCTGGAACAATGAGGGAAAATGTGTAAACTTTTTTGTTTACTTAAAAAATTCAATGTTTCATTTTGTAAGAATTGTGTGTCTGAATGCAGTTATGAGAAATAATACCTGAGTTTCAAAATATCCTTTACCCATGTTCCTTTATAGTAATGTCTAACAAAGTGGCTGTGTAATCCCAGGGAAGGCAGAAGAGTAAAGGCAGAGAGTACCGCAAGGCTTTCTCAAGTTGCCTGTTTTAGACACACCCACTTCCCTTAAACCTCATTTCCCACTTAAGCCCTGGAGAGTACCAATCCACCCTCCATTTCTGTAATTCTGTTATTGCAAAATGCTGCATAAAAGAAATCATGTCTTAAGCAAGTGTCAGCTAAAACTTCAGTTTTAGCTTTATTCATTCAGCAAAATATATAATGCTGTTATCCAGCCATTCCCCCAGTGAAGGATACCAGCATTATTTCCATATCTGAATATTATGAAAAAAACTGCTGTAATTGTTCAGGCACACTTTCTCATATGAACACCCAGTAGTGCAATTGCTATTAATTGCATATTAATTTTTAAAATGAAACAATGGAAGTGTTTTTTCAGAGTTCCTGACAGCAGTTCCTGGAGGGTCCATGCTGTAAACCTCAAAGTCATGGCATTTTACCGGTTTGCATTCCTATCTTATTATAGCACTGTGACAGGGTGTAGTGAAATCTCATTGCAGTCTCTGGTTTCCATAAACATTTCTTCAGTCACTAGTGATGTGGAATGTGTTTCCTTGTACTTATTTGCCATTTCTATGCTGTCTTTAGTGAAATGCTTTGTTGGCTCTTCACAAGACCTTGATGAATTTAAGAAATGTTGAACTGAGAGTTCTTTCTGGTACTTTGTTAAATGCATGACTTGCACATGCATTGTCCCACTCTGTGGCTTGTCTTTTCATCCTCTTCACATAGCCTTTTGAGAAGAGTATCATTTCAATGCAGACCACTCGATAAACGTTTCTTCTAGTAATCAGGTTTTCGTTGTCAAGAACTCTGTGCCAGATGTAGCATCTTCAAGAGTCTTACTTATGTTTTGTTCCTAAATATGTTGCATTTCTACATTTTTCTTTTTAAGTCCATGATGCACTTGGAGATAATTTTAGTGAAAATATGATACTTAAGCTGAAGTTCAGTTTTTGTCTGAGAAGTTGGGTAGGCATTGTTCCCCTACTGAAGTTGTAAAGCTTATTTTCTCCACAGAATACTTCTGTTCCTCTGTTAAAAAATTAGTTGAATGTATTTGTTTTGGTCTAATTTTTCAGTCATACATTCCTGTGTCTCTCCCTGCAACACTGTCCTACAGTCTTTATTACTATAGTTATACAATAAGGTTTGAAATCAGGTGGATTGATGTTCTTTGTTTCAGTATTATTTTCAATATTGTTTTAGGTACTCTACTTTTTCCATCCTATAACTATTTTAAAGTTTGTATCTATAACAAATGTTACTCAGATGTCAACAGACATCACATTAAACTTGAATACTAATTTGTGAAAACTGAAATGTTTAGTGTGTTGGGTTTTTACTCCATGAACATAGTATGTCTCAATGTATTAAGAGTGTCTTTGACCATTTTCATCAGTATCATGTGTTTTCCAGCATATGAGTCCCGTTAGACAAAGTGATATACAAATTCTTAATGTTTTTCAGCAGTTAAAAATGTTTTTTTTTTTTGCTATTTATATGTTCACTGTTAGTATATGGTATTGCAATCAATCCATATAACAGAATTTATTAAGATATAAATCGAGGAAATACACTCATGATTACAGAATGGATTATACAGCAGAAGTCGTCCTCTGATCTGACCAGGAGCGAATTCACCTTGTAGGCAGGAACAGGGAGAAAGGGCATGTGACCCTTCTCCAACCCCTTATCAGAGGTCACATACAATGGCAGGAAGCACAGCCTCCTTTGGGCCCTACAACCCAAGGTCATGGGTGGAGCAAATACCACTACGTTATGGAAATATAATTAGTATCTACGTGCATATTTTGTCTTCTGTGATATGTTGCTAAACTTGTATGTAATTTTCTAGTTAGGAGTCACATTGTCTGCAAATAGGGATAGTTTTATATAGCTTTAAATTCTGTATTCTTTTCTCTTTTCCTTTTACCCTTTCCCTTCTCTCTTTTATACTTGTCATGCCTTGCATTTCATTCCTTGTCTTTTCTTTTTTCTCTGTCTGCCTTATTTCCCTGGATAGAACTTCTAACACCATGCTTAATAATAACGTGAATGTTCTTGCCTTGTTCTTGATTTTAAGGAGTGGTGTTGTGAAGTTAATTTTAGAACTCTATTAAGATGAGGAAATTTACCCCTATTTTTGTAGTTTTGAAAAGGTTTTGAAATTATGAATGGGTGTTAGATTTTGGTAAGTGCCTTTTCTGTTCAATTGAGATGACTGAGTGATCTCAGCTCTTGTCTGGGATCATATTGGATTGCATATGTAGAGTTCTTAATATGCAAACAACTTGCACACTTAGAATAAATTCCAGTTTATTATCCATGGCATATGATTTGTTGTATTTGTTACTAAATTCTATTTACTAATATTTTGCCAGGAATTTTGCGTCTATAATTATATAGGGTTATTTTTTAGATTATATTTTTTTCTTTTTTATGCTGTCTTTGTCTCATTTTAATATCAGAGGAATGTTAGTCTCATCAAAATAGCTTGTACAATATTCCCTTCTCCCCTATTGTTTGGAAGTTATTCTGTGGAATTAACATTCGTTCTTTTTAAAATTCTGTGGGGGAACTTTCTGCTGTAGCCATCAGAGTATGATTACCAGGTCTGTCCTGGGTAGTCTTTTAATTAGGAATATGAGTTCCTAAGAGGTATGCTACTTGATAGGCAAACGACTTTGTAATATCAAGGGATGGTATCTGATTGTTAGTATGTATTTAAGATTTCACTTAAATTGTCAAAATAATGTGTTAAAATTGCTTGTAATATTCATTTATTTTTCCTTTGGCAACTTCCAGGATCATCTTGCCATCTCTTTTCTCATTCTTACTATTGGCCATTTGCTTCCTTCCTCTTTGTCAGTCTTGAAAGAGGCGTTTCAATTATATCGATTCTTGAAAGAACTGTTTTTGTTGTTTCATACATTTTCTAGAATAACTTTCTGCTTTTACTTGCATTAGTTGCTGGTTTTCTCTTTATTCTTTCCTCTCCTTGGAATTTATTTTTAATTGTTAGACATACTGTCCTTGCCTCATTGAAGTATGATGATTTAGTATGGTATTTCATATATGCATATAATACATTTTGACCATATTTACCCCCGGTACTCTCCCTTATATCCCTCCACTTCCACTGACCCCCATTTTATTTTTTTTAATTTACATTATTGATGTGAGATATGTGATTTGCAATTAGTATTATACATTTCCTTTTCTGGACATTTTCTTTAGTGGGGTGGTCACTGGTAAGTTGCCCATGCTCCTGTAAATAACATCTCACTCAGATTCCTGTAAGCCATCTAATTAAACTCATTGAAATGCCAAAATAAATAAGCAAATACATAAATAAATAAGTCAAGAAGTACAAGGGAGACTCTTTGGGAAGAAAATGGGGATCAGTGGAAGGCTACAAGAGAGTGTATTGGGTAAATATGGTCAAAACACATTGTATGCATATATGAATGCTATATGTCATATATGTCATATTAAACCCATAGTATTAATATATGCTTATAAAAATAAATTTCCTTCTTAGGATTACTTTCTTTGGTATGTCACACATTTTATGTTGTGTATTTATTTTCCTTCATTGTAGTATATTATTTATTTTTCTTGAGCCTTTTTTTGTTTCATGTATTATTTTGGTGTATCTTGATTTGTTCAAAATTCTTTTTAATTGCTTTACTTCTTTCTTTCTAATTTAATTAAGTGTCTATCTAGAAAACACATTCTCTATGGTGTCATTTCTTTTCAATTGTTGGATTTCTGTTTGGTTGATGGAATTGTTCTGTACTCTTTTTTTTTTGTCTCATTGTCCTATCCATTGTTGGGGTGTGAAACAATAAGCAGTACACATATTCTCTAATATTATGAAATGTAAAGCCCTCATACATAAAATAAAAGAATGGCAAGCTCTATTGAAAAACATGACCCAACCATATGCCCTATATAAAGCCATTACTTCTAATAAAATGACATGAATAAGGTAAAAGTAAAATTATAAGACAATACATCATGGAAATGTAAATGGAAAGAAATCTTGAGTAGCACTGCTAGTTTCAAATAAATTAGACTTCAGATTAAAAAACAGTTAGCAGATATAGGGAGAATTATTATATGACAAAAGTGTTAGTCTACGAAGAAGATAGTATACTATATATGAATGTTTTGACAACAAAACCAACTGAAGTTAGAGATGTCACACGCCTCCATTAACAATTAATGCTTAGATTTAGTAGAAGGCACAGGGGCAACTAAGTCTTGCTGTCTTCCCTAAAGTGGAAGTCTATACCCTTGTTTTGAAAAAGTTTTGATGAGTTATTTGATAAATGTATGATAAATGACAGATTGCTTGATGGTACATACATAATAGGCTGACTTGATGGATGCAGTTAAGATTTACAGGGTACGGGATTGTCCTTACAGTTCTTATACTCTGTGGATGAGAACTTCCATCACTATTTAGTTAGATACCACAGCTGTGGAATTATTATAAATTCTGGCCTCTGACTTCTCTTCTTCCTCCTCTTCTCACCCCCACCTCCCCTTGACTGCAAGGCTAGGATCTTATACCAGCTGCTCTGTGATGACTAGTGATGGGTTGTCATGATTCATCCTCACCTTGCTCTAGTTTGCATTGTCCCTTTTCCCAGTCTGATGATTAAAGTTGTCTGTCCATTGGTACTATTATAAAACTGTATGGGTCTAGATTGTTTATGGTGCTGGAGATTAATCCCCAGGGCTTCAGAGACATACTCTATCACTGAGAGACTTTTGTAGCCACCTGGGTAATTTATAAACAACAGAAATTTGCATACCACAGTTCTGATACTAGGAAGTCCAACATTAAGTTACTAGTACATTCAGTGTCTGGTGAAGGCCACAATTATTACAACATCATCCTCTGATCCTCTTTTATAAGATGCTAATCCATTCCTGAGAGTGCAGCTCTTGTGGCTTAGTCACTTTTCAAAGGTTAATACAACCAAAATGGGGATTACATTTCAACATGGATTTTGGTGGGACACAAGCTTGAAAATCAAAACAAAGGCAGACTTTCATGTCCTTTGGCTTGCACAAACAGCCTGTATCTGGCAGTGGACCACTTTTTAACTAGCGTAAAGTTAACTGGCACACATGAAGATTAAATTCGTAACTCACACTTAACTCCAACTCATCAGGTGAGCAAATCAACATAGTTCAAGAGCAATACACAGAACAAGAGAACAGCACAACATATTCATCATTCATAGGTGATTAGTTTTGAAAAATTTTAAGGTCTCAATCAGGTAAGAGTGGTAAGTTGTAGAATCTGGACTATATCCCTAGTTGCTGGATTCTAATACCACAGCAGTTTAAAGGAGGCACTGGACCCGTTAAAATGGTGTTTCTGTCTTAAAGCACGTAGTGAGTGATGAATCGCTGGATGGATGATGAAGTTCTGTGTGTGGCATGGTTTATTATACACCGTGCACTGTGTGCTCTGCACCACTGACCTGCTTACAATCAATGCATGTTCTTCTGAATATTGATAAGATGAGGGATGTGGTGCTTTCTGTCGACCCTGAGGACATTGTGAGTATGAATAAGCTAACATTTTGAAGAAAAGGCTTATAAGCAGGACTTTCCACTTTGTAGCCAGAAAGGTCTGAATTAGTAAAAAGTCAGAATAAATAATGGCTTAGAATTTTAAAAACCTCACTTTCAACAGTGAGAACCTTTATCAATGAGGACAGCAATTTTTAAGTGGGTTAATTGATCCATTTGTTGAATATATATGATGGTTCATAGAAAATTTGTATTTATATGAATTTTCATCAAGAAGGTTCAATTCCAAGTGTTTTAAAGTAGTTAGTTATTATGAGGAACTTGCTTATTCCTTTTCGATCTCAAGCCTGTGAGTATGTTCCTTAACAAGCCTTTTATACAGCATAGGGCTGACTTGAAGTTGGTCCACACGCAAATGGCTGTAGGTTTTAAATATAAAACATAGAAAGGACTTAGTGGTTTACTATGCACATATGTTCAATGAGGTAAAGCCTGGCAGTTAAAGAGTCTGAAATGATAGCTATGTGGCTTTCCAATTCTGAAACATCCTTAGTACCCTATGATCATGGATAGACCTAGTGTCTCCAAAACCCTATGCACTCATTTCTGACATTTGGGAAAATAACTGTACTGGCTAGTTTTATGTCAACTTGACACAAGCTAGAGTCATCAGAGAGGAAGGAGCCTTAATTGAGAAATTGCCTACATTAGGTTGGGCTGTAGGCAAACTTGTAAGGCATTTTCTTAATTATGATTGATGGGGAGGGCCCAACCCATTGTGTGTGGTGCCATCCCTGGGTTGGTGGTCCTGGGTTTTATAAAAAGCAGGCTGAGCAAGCCATGGGGAGAAAGCCAGTAAGCAGCACCCCTCCATGGCCTGTGCATCAGCTCCTGCCTCCAGGTTCCTGCCCTATTTGAGTTCCTGTCCTGATATCCTTTAAGATATGGAAGTATAAGCCAAATATAACCTTTCCTCCCTAAGTTTCTTTGGTCATGGTGTTTCATCATAGCAATAGAAAGTCTAACTAAGACAATAACCAGTAATGCATACCTAATAAAAATAATGGGATATTAGATGATGTAAAGCATGGGAAATTCTGTGAACTGCACCTACGATAGCATAAAACTCAACCACTTCTATTATTAGTAAAGTTAACACAATTAAGAAACAACTGGAGATGATGCCCTGTCTTTGTGAGCAGTTTATAGGTGATAACTGAGTCTATCTTTGTTCATATCACAGAATGACAGCTCCATATATAATGTTCTACCTCCTCATTTCTGCTTCTTGTCTAAGACAGGAATAAATAGATGGCAATGGATGGCAGGTTCAATCTAAAAATATCCTTCAGTGTTTCATCTAACCTAGCATTGGGTGACTTAGGACTTCTATATAGGTCTGATGTAAATGGTTTCGGGACCCCTGCATTTACTTCAGAACATCCAGATATTTGCAACTGCCTTTCACCTGAGAACGGACCAATAGGAAGAAAGGAACTGAGGTAACTGTTGCAATAGACTCCTGTCTTTTGCTCTGCCTTCTACTTGGCTCACTGCAGTGACAACTCAGCTTTTCAAACTGTCCTCTCTAGTCATGCATTCTGATCACAGCAGTTATTTCAGGGTTGTGGCTAATAGGGGAGTAGATATCCCTGGTATTTCCCCGAACAGAGCGCTCATTCTGGGAATCTTGAGTCCATGTGACTTCCTGAGTTGGTGATTCACAGTAAGAAAGGGGATAGGTTTATCATGACACAAGCCTGCAGACTGAAGTAAATCCCCAGGGAGAGGAGCAAGCTGCTGAGAGTCTTCTCCTCTGCTGGCCGAAGCTCCCATTGTATGCACAAAGCACCCTGTCCCAGGTCCCAGATGTGTGCAGGTTTCTAATTGCCAGCGCTGCCCTAAGATTTGAAGGGAGAGAGAAGAGTTGCAGAATCACGAACACTGAGGGCGGTGTTAGTTAGGAAGAAGGCAGCTTCCTGCACACTGTGGTAGGTGTTAGGGAGATTATCAATTGCTGGCTCCGGCAGAGACACAGGACTGGAGGGCTTGGGGAAATGTGGTGGCCCCTCTCTTCACTGCTTTTAGCCCCTACTCCTGAGGTTATGCTTTTCCAGGGATCTGTACTCTGCACTTCCGTTTCTGCAGTGAAATTAACTCAGGCTCGGCAGGTAAGTCTTTCAGCTCACCTTAAAGCAGAAGGTTTGTGAGCTGTGATGGGGCTTGTTCTCCCCCATCCTCTTTATAGTGGATGTGTTTTCTTAGTGCAAAAGTAGAATTTAGGAGCTTAAATAGGGAAGGAGCGGAGGTTTGAGGGAGCCAGATGAAGTACGTGGCCCTGAGGGAAGAGGAGGAGGGGGGAAGTGAACAGAAAGAAGGAAGGGGACCCTGGCATTTTCTAACAAATCTTACATCTTTTTTTCTTGGAAATTCTGCCTGTAGGCTGGTACCTGGCTCGAGAACAGGGTCTCAGGCATGAATCATAACTGGGATGTTCTTTCCCCCACCCCCTGTTTTTGGTTACCGCTGCATGAGAGCAGGCAGACAGAAGCAGGGTTGCACGTTGTCAATACAGGCTACAGAAGTCAATAAGGAGCCAGACAGGGAGTGAAATTGGAGGAGGCAGCTATAGATTTCTTAGGTTATTTCTTGTGAGTTTTTTAGAACTTGTGTGATTCAGGCTTGTCAGATACTATTTTGAGCAGGGCTGAGACAAACACATTCCCTTAGTGTACCAGATGTTGTCTGCAGCCTCCTAATTTCCAGAGGCACCTGGGTTGGCTTCGTTGTGGGGAGGGGGTGTCCAGGCGAGAGGCAGGGATGAGGGAACTGGAAACTGTGATGAGGGAAATGACAATTCTACTGCTGTAGAATTTGGTAGGAGTAATAATACAATTACTAGGATGGTACTAATTTAGTTGGAGACCAGGGACTGTGCATCATTCAATGCAGTATTTAGATCACAGTGAGTACTCAGTAAATGCATGTTGATGGACTAGTAGTATCAAAAATCTCTTACTTTGGGGTAAGATAAAATTGGAACACCATGTTTTACTTAGAATGGAATAAAATGCACATTGGAATTATGAAGAAATATGTTCTGCTGAATCATAGAATAATCCCTTCCAGTGGAATTATTTGATTCACAAGCATTCCTGTCCCCTTCTCTTTCCCTTTATATCAACATTAACTATATAGTTCCATAGGATTTCAGGTAAGCTATGAGACAGATTTCCTAGAAGTTAATATCACTGGATATAAAAATGAAAAAAAAAATCTATAGCTTTCATCCGATAGTTGGTCTTGCATGTTTCTGTGGCGACATGGGTGCTGAAATGTAAGGCTATACATAATTTTCATTTAAACATTCATTTCAACTCTCCCTTCTGCCAGCATCTTGCTTAATGCTGCAAACAGGGTAAGAAGTAGATGGGTGGCTTTGCCTTCTTTGCATCTTCATGAAAAAAATAATCAGAGGGCAGGTAACCATCACACAGACAATTGAGTAATGCATGGTGACCGAATGTTTCGCCTCTGGGAGGCAATAAAGGAGATGATTGGGTGACTCTTCCCCGTTCCTTAGACTGGACTTTTCTCTGATAGCTGCTCTGCGGTGCTTGACTTCCTACCCACCACTGTTTGAAACAGAATCAGAAAGTACATGGTCTCCCTTTCTATCTTGCTTAATAAAATATTCTATTATTTTCTCAGCTACTAAAATATTCTATTATCACTGATCACAGCCTCCTCGGCTCAGAGTGTTTACCATGGGCTGTAGTGTACCCACAAGCTACATAGGCTGCCTGGAGCTTGAGTCTATTTTATAGAGGATGCTGGGGATGGAGTTGTGTGTTCCAGGTACCTTATAAGTTCCTGCAATTCTGAAGGCTGGGAGGCTGCCTGAGAGCCAAGGGGGATGTGGACAGATGCTTTACATACTAGACAGACTGGGCTTGGCTCATGTTTCCACCTCTGACTTAGAGATGGGGTGGATCATATTAATTCACTCAACCCACATAAAAATATTGACTCAATAGAGTTCTTGGCATACTCAGAGAGTGAATACCATGTCCTCCCTCCCTCCCTCCCTCCCCCCTCTCTCCCTCCTTCTCTGATACAGAATTTCATGTAGCCTAGGATGGTTTCCAACTCCCTGTCTAGCCAAGGATGGCCTGAGACTGAGACTTTTAACTCCTTTCCCTTCATTTCCTGGGCACTGGGACTACAGACATGTGCCACCATACCTGCTGAATGCAGTGTTGGGGACTGATCAAACCCAGGGCTTCCTGCATGATAGTCAAGCACCCTACCAACTGAGCCACATTCCCAGCCCCAATACTCTTCCACTTTTTCCCCAAGTAGGCTTCTCTACTGCCCATCTAGGGAATGCTGTTATATTATCTCATTTATTTCTCTTGGGATAGAAAGTTTTGTCCTGTTTCACAGATGAGGAAACCGAGAGTCATGCTTTTTATACGCACCTTTCCTAAAATGGCACAGCCAGTGAATGGAGGAATCCAGATTGAAAACGTTTACTTTAAGTGCATTGCAAGTGTCTGCAGAAAAGTCACATTCAGAGCAGATTCTTTTATGAGATGGCGGGTTTGGGGCTGCCAAGTTTGTCAAGGCAAGTACCCCATGAAAGAGTATAAATGAAAGCAAGCCTGGAAGGACTGACAGATAACAAAAGTACAACCGAAAGTGTCTTTAACAATAAAAGTGGTGGTTTGGGGTTCATGTCAATGAGGTTAATGTCACCCTGGTCTGGATTTTCCTGTCTCTTGTCACTTGCTGTGTTGGCTTTATCGTTAGGTTCTGCCTACTACCCTCTACAGCAGTGGTCCTTAACCTTCCTAGTTCTGTGACCCTTTAATTCAGTTCCTCATGTTGTGGTGACCCCCAACCATAGAACTGTCTCTGGTGCTACTTCATCACTGTAATTTTGCTACTGTTATGAATCATAATGTAAATATCTATGTTTTCTGATGGTCTTAGGTGACTCCCATGAAGGAGATGGTCAACTACCAAAGAGGTCACGACCCAAAGGTTAAGAACCACTGGTCTAGACCCTCCAGCACCAAAGATGTAGGATTACTGCAGTATTCATACACACACACACACACACACACACACACACACACACACACACACAAGAATTCTAGTGCTTGCTTTTTTCTTATTGGCCTCAGCTATGTTAGTGGGAAATTCCCAAAGAATGTAATTGAAATTAATGGAAAAGAAATTTCTCCAGAGGGAAAGCAAGATAGGAAAAAAGAGAACGGATTCTTGGTAGCCCCTTGTCATCCTCCAGCAGAGAACTGTGTTGGGTGTAGTAGTGGGAACAGAAATCTCAGATGAACAGTTGGGGTAGAGGGAGGGCTGGATCAGGAGAGTCAAGAAGCCAGAAAAGTCTACTTACCAGAGTATCTGACCCCAAAGCTATATTGCCACAGCTGGATAGCTCCATCTCAGACCCCAGAGGTCTTTTGAATAATGAGTTAGAAATCAATGTTGCCAACAGATTGGGTTCATATCACTGGAAATGATTGACTATCCTTCCCATGAATGCTCCCAAGATGCCTTCTCTCTCTCTCTGAAGCCACACAAGGTCTGGACCTTAGTAATCTTGCCATGCCCTGGCAACCTATTTTGGCATAACTTGGTATACCACTGTTCATATAAAGATAAAGAGAGGGCCCCAGGGCTTGAGAACCTGATGCATGGTCCTAAGGCTATAGACACTTATATCTCCTTCTCCCTCTACTAACCAATGCCTATATTTTTCCAAGGGCTTCTGAAGTCAGGAGTAGGAAGTTGTATTTGGTTCTCAAAAACATAGAATTCTTTTTTCCTCCTCCACCTTCCTCTTCCTCTACTCTTCCTCCTCCTCCTTTGCTAGAGAAGCATTATAGGTAAGAAGAAAGGATTCTGTGCTGGAAGTAATCAAGACATATGGTTTTAGTCTGTGTCCTGTGTAGACAGTTCTCTGGTTGGACTCTGTACAGGTTTCTTTAATTTCTGAGACTGAGCCCCCAACACAGGTTTATCTCGCTGTCTTCTTTCTCCAAGAAGAATTATTTTACTGTCAAGCTTTGTTATTCTAGCAGAGCATCCAGGGTTGTGCTTTGGAAGGCTGTTTCTGCCTGTTTGAGTCAAATTAGATGTAGCAGGTGCAAAGGGCTGAAGGAGACTCAGTGGTTGATAGAATTACAGCCTGAATTTGTGGAGGCATTTGGAGTCCTGGACATTGACCCTTTGAGTCCCATACTGAATTGATCCCCCAGCTTTCCTCACTTGGTGTGAGTGACTACAACATCCTGAGTCATGTCTGGGAATAATCCTAGTTAACATGGCTTCTCCCCTTTCCTTTCTACCTTTTGGCACCCCTGGGCTTCCTTTACACATCTCACCAGTCAAGCAAGTCTTATTAATTTTATATACAAATCCCTCTTAAACCCATACCACCTTATTCATCTTCAGTGTTCCAATGCTGTGTTCTGCCTCACTGAGCTTTTAAAATTTAATTTAATTTTTGACAATTTTATACATGTATGTGATGTATTGTGAAAATATTCACCCCATCACTCCCTTTTATCCTACTTCATGCCTAAAGACCACCCCCTTTAAAATACCAACAACTTTTCTTATTTCTTTCAGGTCCATGGGAGTATGTATGTGTGTGTGTGTGTGTGTGTGTGTGTGTGTGTGTGTGTACGCGCACACACGCATGCGTGCATGTATGTGTGCATGCACATGCATGCAGACTGCCATAGCTTTTTACTGTAAAAAGACATGTAAGATATACTCAAGAAATGGTTGTTGAATGAATGTGGAATAAAGTCATGACACAGGTGAATGTTGGGAGCTCAGAGCCTGTTACCCTACTTTTCTGCTGTCTGTGAGATAGATACCAAATTGTTATTTCTATGAGTAATTATGGGAAAGACTGATGTCCTCTTACTTTCAGCATGTCATGTATCCGTGGTTGACTTCTTTCTATCTCATAGATAGTTTCACAAGTACATGACAACCATGTTTGCTGCCACACGGAAGACCATCCCCCAGTCTTCCCACATTCCTCTCCTGCTTCTCCAAGGGCTCATTTTATCAGCCTCATGTTGGCAGCCTCTGGGAAACCTGATCTAAGCCTGAGCAATGCTAGAAGTGCCTGCTTAACAGCTTGGCAGGGAGCAGAGGCAATTGAATTACCTGCTCACACTTCTGATCTCCCAAACTTATGTCAGAGCAAGAAGATAATAGAAGAAATTGTTACCACTGCTTGGGACTAGTGAGTCCACACAGTAGAGTGATTTATCACATAAAAATGCTTGCTTTCCCTGAAGGTGAATCTCTTTCTCCATCACAACTGCCTCCTTCCCCTCATTTTCCCCATAGTAACTTTCCCTTTACGGGTGTATTTACTCTGGACGAATTTGCTCTGGAAGCAGAAACACCTAGTCTCGGCAGCTCACAGCTCATGGCCAGCTTGATGGCAGTCTGGGGATTGGAAAAGAGTCCTAGTTCAAAGGAGTCAAATTTTAGGGACTGCAGGACAACTCTATGCCCAGAAAATTCTCCCCAGTGTGATGGCATTCAAAGCAGGAAGGCATGAGAATTCCTGCTGGGTTTCTTCACTGTATCCTGGAGGCCTGGAAAAATGGTTGGAGTTAGACCCTAAGACAGGTTAAGGATGGAGGTTTCTGAGGATGACAGTACCTCTCAGGTTGAGAGTTGTTCCCTGAATGGCTTCTACCCAATGTGTTTATTTATGAAGTATTAATAGGAGTCATCAAAATGAGGGTGGTCAAATATTCTGTCCCAGATAGTCCTATACCAGGGCTTCAATTTCCATCATTACAAACCTATTCCTAATATTTCAAGATGAAATATAACCGTATGCATAGTTTTACAGGCCCCCTGCCAAGTGTCTCTCATTCATTCAATACATGCTTTTAAGGCTGGGGACTGGGATAGTGTCTACACATAGGAAGAAAAGCAAGTCATATCATCTACCGCTAAGGGGCCCACAGCCCCATGAGAATGAGAATATGCCGTGGAAAATGAAAACATAGACAGTCCTCATGACATTCCAGTCAGTCACTGTTCTTTGTACTTGCTGGGGGTGAGTCATTGCATTGACACAACGGCTTCATGAGACCCGTCCTCATCTTGTAAGAGAGGGCACTGAGACCTTGTGTCGTTAGTGCCTTTTCTAAGCCAAAGAGTTAATAATTCAGAAGCCAAAGAGTACAGAACTCAGAAATGACTTTTTTCAAATAACCATGTAGAAGACACCTTGAAGGTAGATGGAAGAGTGGGCTATTTGAAAGCAGGAAAGACGTGTGTGACCCTGACTGTGCCCACCATCTCCACAGTTGCCTTTGGAACTTAGCATCATCTTCTTTCTTACTTGGTTGAACTATTTCTGTGAAAAAGCCCAGGTTCCTAACATCTATATATTGTTGGCAGTCATATGTTCGGTTTCTGAGATGGGAAGAAAAGAACCTGGGGATGCAGATGATATTTAAAATGATACAGGCCTGCGTCTTTTCCTCAGATCTTGAGTTTCTCAGAGGCAGAAAGGCTAACAGTCAATGGATACC
Source organism: Peromyscus eremicus (assembly GCF_949786415.1). NCBI lineage: Eukaryota > Metazoa > Chordata > Mammalia > Rodentia > Cricetidae > Peromyscus > Peromyscus eremicus. The sequence goes on from NC_081430.1 coordinate 37,918,353, forward strand.
ACAAAGAGAGAGGGAGAGTATTAGGAAGGTGGACTTCCCTCCCTACTATTTTTGCTAGACATTGGGACCTTGAGACCTTTTATTTATGGCGCTCTGGAAGGTCTATTTTCATTTTTAATGATGGGAAATCTAACCAGACTTCCTTAAGTCCTAAAGGAATTTTAGAGGCTTCCCTAAGGAGAAAGTCTCTGGGTGGCTCTGGATGTAAAATGTAGCTCGACTCGAGGCCTTCTACAATGTACTCATGTTTCATGATTTCATCTTTCAACCTGGTTCTGTTCCTACCTTCTTGATGATCACAAGATTTATGCCACAGCTCCAGGCCTTGCTCTGTGGGTTGACATGAGAATTTCTTTCCCAAGCAATTTTTTAAAAAGAGCCCTGAATTGTTCTATTGCTGGTCCTATTAAGTTGCCTGTCTATTCCTAGAGCTGTCATTGTGCCCAGGGAAATAATTAGCCTAGACCAATGGCTATAAAGATAGAGTAAGAATAGTGAAATAGTTGATTCCCAGGGACTTCAGTATATCTTAGAAATAGGTGGTAACGTCCTTTATGGGAGACTTGTCAAGTGATGACCAATATTGTAGCAGTGGTTCTTAGCCTGTGGGTCATGACCCTTTTGGGAGTCAAATGACCCTTTTACAGGGGTTGCATATTAGATATCCTGCATATCAGATATTTACAGTATGATTCAAAACAGTAGAAAATTATAGTTATGAAGTAGCAATGAAAATAATTTTATGGTTGGGGGGTCACCACAACATAAGGAACTGTATTAAAGGGTCACAGAATTAGGAAAGTTGAGAACCACTGCTTTAGAGGGTATTTTTTCTCAGGGCTGACCCATGTCTTTCTGTTTTCTTACCCATCAATATTTTTACTCTATTAGAATAGGAAATAGTAGATAAAGCGAAGAGCCTGCAAAGGATCAACTAGCATTTTTGTTTTTATATAAAATTATTTAAATAACTATTTATGAAATTTATGCATAAGTAAATTTATTCACCTGCTGATAATAAACCATAGCAACTATGCATACTAACAAGATAGGCTGTGTGATTTTGGTACTTGCACATAAACTGACTTTTCAATGGCACTTAAGTTCCTTCGTTTCTGAGCTGGAGTTCCTGTTCAGAGCAGAGGGACTAAGCAGATCTCTGGTCCTACAGATGGTGCTGGTTGGGTGTCAGCAGATGGGGAGTTATGTGGGTGGGAAGCTGGTGTCAGGAGGGCTGTGTTGGAACATTGGACTCAAATCAAAGGGAAAGTCTTAAGGCTTCAGTCGATGAAGGAAAAATCTCCTCAGCTGAAGAATGCAGATCTCTGGCCGTGGTGATGAAGAGACTTATTGTCCTGAAATGATTCAAACTCTACCGGACACCGTCTTGAGGGACAGTCAAGGGAGCAACAGCAGAGGAGTTGGGGTGCTTCCCTGTGTTTTCTCCCCTCACTCATGAAGAAGGCAGCTTGGTAGAGGAACTTATATTCTTTATTTGGGTGGCATGGGGTGATATGCATACACTTGAGTGCTTAGATTGCCCAACTGATAAATGTGGATAACAGAAATACCTGTGACGTAAAGTGATATGAAGCCAGTATCAGCTTGGCTCACAGGGAACAGCTTCATTTCATTGGTTTTTCTCCCAGTCTGTAGGTGCTGGTCTATATTCTCAGCTATACATTTCCCATGCACTTTACACAGAATATTAGAACACCGAGCACGTTCAATAATGTGTGACGAAAATTAACTTGCAATTCATGTATCTTTTAAAAAATTATTTGATCATTTGCACCTGATCACAGAAAAGTAAAGATATTCAGATATATTTCCACCTTGCCTTGCTGGAGTGCTGATCCTGGGTGACAAATAATTTTACAGGACTTCCTGCCCTGCCCACAACTAACAGTATCATTTGGATAAGGGGATTAAAATCTTACCTTGGTGTCTTGATTTGTAAATGAGGATATAATAACTTCCTACAAAGTTATTGTGAGAACTTGAGATTACTCAGTACAAAAACTGACTTGGTTGTCATCTGTGCATGGTTAGAGCCCAGGCTTTGGGGTTTAAAACATCACTTGTATTCATGGCTATCCCTGGAAGGCTATGGACCCTGAGAACCTCACCTGCTGATACAAATGCACGTCTGATCAATGTCCGACAGAGTGGTAAGAGCATGGCTCCCTTGAGCATGAGGCCAAGGCAGCTGTCAACTTGTTCTTTGGGATTAAGGAATGCTTCTTTGATTGGCTTGATGAAGGGAATCATTAGATTGGATGGGAAGTTGGATTTCATGGGCCTCATTGTTTTTTTTTTTTTTTTTTTTTTTTTTTTTTTTTTTTTTACCAACTCTAAGATTCTATGTATTCCTGATCCCTCTTACTAGTGAGAAAAAAAAACTGAGCTGGAGAGATGGCTTAGTCATTAAAGAGAAGGCTCACAACCAAACATGTAAGAGAAAAAAAATATTTGTAATTTCTTTATAATTGGCTTTTAGTCAGTTGCTTAACCTCTTTATTCAATTAAAAAATTAGTATGGTATTAATTATATTCCCAGTGTCTCAGGACACTAGCTATATTTAAACGGAAAAATCCATATAACATGTGAAAACACAGTAGGGTTAGGAATTCACTCATGTTGTTTACTCATATATATTTTTCTTATTATTAGAAACATGATAGGATACTTATTGACTTCCTTGACATTGGATGGAGCCATATGACCAAATATGGCCAGTGAATTATGAGCCAATATGATGTCTGTAATCATTGATCAGAACATGCTACCCACATGTGAACTGTACATTTGGTATGGTGACTGCTCAGTCTTGGTCCTGAGGTATTTGGGCAATATATAATAGTATTTAGTATAAAGAAGACATAATTTTGATGCACTGAGGCACTTAGATTTTGAAGGTGTATTCTTACTGATATATATATATATATATATATATATATATATATATTGTGTGTGTCATATATGTGCCTGGTGCCCAAGGAAGGCATCAGATCCCTTGGAACTAGTGTTAGAGGTGGTTATGAGCTACCTGATATTAGTGCTAGGAACTAAACCCGAATCCTCTGTAATAGCAGTGAGTGGTCTTAACTGCTGAGCCATCTCTGTGTATGTTATTTTTAACCTCATATTCACATAGAAAGTCAAAGTCACAGATTTTAAGTCAGTCATCGAAGGTGTCTGAGCCAGTGAACAGAGGAGTGGAGATATAGACTCACACCATCTGAGTTCAGAGTTTGTATTGGTAGCCACTGTTTTGCAGCTGGTACACTCAGCCAGTATTAATTCTGCCATTACCCTTCTTTTGAGCTGGATCCTCTCTAATTGTATTCAGACATGATTTCCTCTCTTGGCTATCACTCTGCAGAGTGGTGGTAAGTTTGGGAAACCAGCAGAGTGGCTCACTGTGGTATCTAATGCCAGCTTGTCACAGGAAATCTCTCATTTTCTTTGCTTTGCATGACCACAGTTTAGTTTTTAAACAATCATTTAAACCAAAATATATAATATGGCCTGAAAGAAGCTTTTTTACTTCCTACTTTTGCTTGAAATAATTCATATGATTTCGTTAGGTCATTTCCTAGAAATGGAGCCTGAGATAGAAAGCTGCTTATGTGGTCTGTTGGGAGGATGAGCACAGGGAGAAAAGCTGTGAGGAGGTGAGGGAGACAGAATAGGGCAAGAGAAGCCACTAAGTCGAGCTGTGGTAGTACTGATGTCTAGCTGTAGCCTGATGCCACAGGGAGAGCAGAACAAGATTGTAAAAAAGGGTCTTCTCATGCCCCGAAGTAAGGAGTTCCGGTATTATAGCCTTGTATCAGTTACTCACCACAGGTGTGACTGTTGAGCTGTCTCTAGGTAAAGAGGCTCCTTTTGGGTAAAGATAAACATCCAGAGAAGGATGCAAGTGTGAAGTGGCATCAGCTTGGGGATAGATACATCATGGAATAGCAATCAAGGGTACCAATAACACACTGCAGTGTCCAGGTGAATGGCTCATCCCTTTTGGATTTGTACTTTTTCTCTGGGGGAGTGACTAGGTCAGGCAACAAACATGGAATGGAGTGTGCAGGCAATTGGATGGTGGGATGCCATCTCAGCAAGGTGACTTGATTTCAAGAACCCTAAAGTGGAAGTTTCCTGTTGCTGTCGTATGACTATTATGTCTTCCCCAGCTTATTTGTTGAAGCCCAACATCATCATGGTTGGAAGCAGGTCCTTAGGGAGGGTTAAGCTTGGATAAAATCATGAAGATGAAGCCATCTTGATCATAGTAGTGTCACATGAAAAGAAAGTTATATATCTCTCTCCCTCCCTCCCCCCCTTTCGTGAACTAAATAAGACCATATAACTAAATTTATGGGAACAGGGCTCTCTCTACGAACTCAAGATTCTAATGCCCTGTTCTTGAACTTCTACTTCAAAGAAAATGTAGAAACATGATAAGGACAATACTTATTGGCTTCCTTGACATTGGATGGAGCCAGATGACCAAATACGGCCACTGAATTATGAGCTGATACGATGTCTGTAATCATTGATAAGAACATGCTGCTCACATGTGTACTGTGGCAAACGTTTCTACTTCATGGAAAGCAGGTATTTGTTGTTTGTGCTATCCTGTTACAGGAACCCAATTAAGTCTTTCACCTTCTTGTTTGCATGTTCCCACTTGCATGGGTAAAGCCAATCACTTGACCCATCCAGGTTCAAGGGGGAGGGACATTAGACTCAAAGTGTAATCTGCAAAGTAGCATGTGAATCCTGCAAGGAAGGAATGATTGTCAACCGTGTTTGAGGACCGCCTCTCTTGGCCATTTCATTATAGGTCATTAACAAACTTATGAGAAGTTTAATCCCTACTGTTCTGATAGATGACACATTTGAGCTACTGATATTAACTATGACACCCATAACCTATGGACTGTGTTAGGTATTTTAAGAGACAGTGTCCCAGAGGACACAGTGTTTTACTCAGGCCCTGAATGAAGACAGCCAAATTGTTATGGAAAGAAAAGAAGTGGATCTACTTAAAATTTTGATTTTTGTCACCCATATGAGCCAAACTCAATATGAGCTAGGTAATACCCCAGTTTTAACTGTCAAATTGATTTAGGGTTGTCTGGTGAGATAATTTAACCCTCAAATAAAGGTGGTTTTTCTTATGTATTTAATTAGATTATTGTCTAAGTTGCTTCCATGAGTTATGTTTCATCTCT